>NW_026635010.1:0-1482 GCF_028554395.1 Pezoporus wallicus
CTCTCGGCTGCCCAACAGCACAGTGAGTAGAGCACGAACGGTTGCCGTCTGCTCCCACAGTCGAAGAGCCAGGAGGGAAAGCATGTGCTGGGCATCTTCAGCACACAGTTAGCTTTGCAACGGTGTCACCATCATTGCTGTCGCTCCTCGCTTTCATACCTAAAAGTCCACTCGAATGCAACCTCTACGGAGCTTGCTCTGAGCTGCCAAGTAGCACAGCGATTAGAGCACGAACGTCTGGCCTCTGCTCCCAGAGCCGAAGAGCCAGGAGGGAAAGCATGTGCTGGGCATCTTCAGCACACAGTCAGCTTTGCAACGGTGTCACCATCATTGCTGTCGCTCCTCGCTTTCATACTTAAAAGTCCATGTGAGTGCTCCGAAGCTTGTTCTCGGCTGCCCAGGATTAGCCAGGAGGGAAAGCATGTGCTCTGAATCTTCAGCACACAGTCAGCTTTGCAACGGTGTCACCATCATTGCTGTCGCTCCTCACTTTCATACCGAAAGTTCATTTGAATGCAACCCTCTCGCTTGCTCTTGGCTGCCCAGCAGCACAGTCAGTAGAGCACGAACGTCTGGCCTCTGCTCCCAGAGCCGAAGAGCCAGGAGGGAACGCATGTGCTGGGCATCTTCAGCACACAGTCAGCTTTGCAACGGTGTCACCATCATTGCTGTCGCTCCTCGCTTTCATACCTAAAGGTCCATTTGAATGCACCCTCTTCGGAGCTTGCTCTCGGCTGCCCAGCAGCACAGTGAGTAGAGCACGAACGGTTGCCGTCTGCTCCCACAGTCGAAGAGCCAGGAGGGAAAGCATGTGCTGGGCATCTTCAGCACACAGTTAGCTTTGCAACGGTGTCACCATCATTGCTGTCGCTCCTCGCTTTCATACCTAAAAGTCCACTCGAATGCAACCTCTACGGAGCTTGCTCTGAGCTGCCAAGTAGCACAGCGATTAGAGCACGAACGTCTGGCCTCTGCTCCCAGAGCCGAAGAGCCAGGAGGGAAAGCATGTGCTGGGCATCTTCAGCACACAGTCAGCTTTGCAACGGTGTCACCATCATTGCTGTCGCTCCTCGCTTTCATACTTAAAAGTCCATTTGAGTGCAACCTCTCCGAAGCTTGTTCTCGGCTGCCCAGGGGCAGAACGATTAGTGCACGAACGTCTGGCTTCTGCTCCCAGATCGAAGAGCCAGGAGGGAAAGCATGTGCTGGGCATCTTCAGCACACAGTCAGCTTTGCAACGGTGTCACCATCATTGCTGTCGCTCCTCGCTTTCATACCTAAAGGTCCATTTGAATGCACCCTCTTCGGAGCTTGCTCTCGGCTGCCCAGCTGCACAGTGAGTAGAGCACGAACAGTTGCCGTCTGCTCGAAGAGCCAGGACAATCTTAGGGTTAGGGTTAGGGTTAGGGAAAGTTAGGTTAGGGTTAGGGTTAGGGTTAGGGTTAGGGTTAGGGTTAGGGTTAGGGTTAGGGTTAGGGTTCC
>NW_026635011.1:0-1453 GCF_028554395.1 Pezoporus wallicus
CTTCAAATCCACAGAGTAAACTTTTGGACTGAAATGTCATCGCTCTTCAACAGCTTCTTGACAGTGCTCATGACTACTCCTCAGTGACACTGCTGCCAATGCTTCCTCCACGTACAAGACTCAAAACACAGAGACTGTGATCACTTTCCAAGGAAAACTTCTCAGACTAAAGCCTTAGAGACTCAGGAAAACCATAGTCCTGGGTTAGCCTTTCACAGCGCTTACTTTCAGGACATCAGAAAACCCTGACAATGGCAGCAGTGAAGGCATCATGAGCACATCCCACACCTCCGCTTTCAGGGACCGGAGGGACTTGTTCAGAGGGGCCTCCTGGCCTACTGCCACCAACACTCCTGCTTTCCCAGGAGGTTGCGTTATGTCTCTTTTGGCTTATATTTTTGTGAGAAACTCCTCAACATAGCCAGGAAGTGCCAAAATGCAGTCTCAGCAGCTGTACTATTCTCCAGCAATCATATAGATGGAGGGACATTTGCGGATAGGAACTGGAAATCACATTGTATAAAACAACCAAAGGGAAGTCTTGATTAACAAAGAGAAAGAAGGAATGGGAGTGTAACAACGCAGGAAAAGGAATGGGAGTGGATGATAACAGAGCCGCACGTCTGGCTACACACCGCACAGTGCACGGACACTGTGGGTCTGAGGCTCCCAAACCCACCTGCCCACTGCTTTGTACTGATCTCAGAGGGCACAAGGGCAAACTGGGGGTGAAAGGGGAGCAGAGAAGGGGTGCAGTGAGGGGAACACCCAACACAACTTTTGCTCCTAGTCTTAACTCTTCAGGAAGTTGGCCTCTCCAAAACCTGATGTGAAGAATCTCGGTGGGTGGAACAGGTCTTCTTACACCATTTAGTCTGTTTCCCCTGTAACAAAAACTTGTGAGGATATGAAGTCCTAGCTCGGCCTCTGTTCCACTCCCCATCTCCTGCTCCTTCCCTTCGGAATGCCCTTTGGACAGAGGCATCCTCACGCCTGAGCAGCTATTTCCATGCAGAAGTGCTCTGTTGAGATCAACGGATTCATTTAACTCTCACAATTCAGGATTTAAAACCACTGGGAAACAGAGATAAGCAAAGCAAGCCGCTCGGCAGGTATCCCAGGAAGGTGTGCTTACAGCTGCCTGCTCCCAGACCTCTCAGTCTCCTCTCTACTGCCACTGCCTAAACACCAGAAATAAAACCCCAAGAGCTTCTCCTTCGGGTCTTTTCTGTTACTTGGTGCATGTTGAGAACAACTAAGAACCAGGCAGCAATGCTTTAGGACTACTCTTGCTCCAAGGTGGAGAAAAGAATTAATGATCCAAACTTGGGTACTTAGAAGCTGTGCCATTAGTGATGCCATCTGTAAGCTGCGCTGATCCTTTACCAAAAAGATTCTCTGAATGATGAAAACAACTGCATTTACTGTGAGGGTGGGGAGGCCCTGGAACAGG
>NW_026635012.1:0-14639 GCF_028554395.1 Pezoporus wallicus
GACCCCCATAACCACAATGGACCCCCCCATATCCCCAGTCCCCCTTTACTCACAGTGACCCCCATAACCACAATGGACCCCCATGGCCCCCTTACTCACAGTGACCCCCATAACCACAATGGACCCCCATATCCCCAGTTCCCCCCTTACTCACAGTGACCCCCATAACCACAATAACCCCCCAGACCCCCCCTTGACCCCCAGACCCCCATAACCCATTGACCCCCATAACCATCCCCATAGACCCCCTCACAGTGACCCCCATAACCACAATGGACCCCCATGGACCCCCTTACTCACAGTGACCCCCATAACCCAATGGACCCCCCATAACCCCCCATAGACCCCCCCATTGACACCCATAGACCCCATACTGACACCCACAGCCCCCCCATTGACACCCATAGCCCCCCCCATTGACACCCATAGACCCCCCATTCACACCACCAGCACCCATAGACCCCCCCATTGACACCCATGGACCCCCTCCCTTGACACCCCCAGACCCCCCCATTGACTCCCCCCCATTGACACCCACAGACCCCCCCCTTGACCCCCCATTGCACCGCTCACCCCCCCCATTGACCCCCATAACCACCCCATAACCCCCAAATTGACCCCCATAACCCCCCCATTGACCCCCATAACCCCCCCATAACCCCTCCCCATTGACCCCCATAACCACCCCATTGACCCCCATAACCCCCCCATTGACCCCCATAACCACCCCATAACCCCCTCATTGACCCCCATAACCCCCCCATTGACCCCCATAACTACCCCATAACTCCGCTCCATTGACCCCCATAACCACCCCATAACCCCGCCCCATTGACCCCCATAACCACCCCATAACCCCCTCCCCATTGACCCCCATAACCACCCCATAACCCCCCCATTGACCCCCATAACCACCCCATAGCCCCCCCATTGACCCCCATAACCACCCCATAACCCCCCCGTTGACCCCCATTGACCCCCATAACCTCCCCATTGCCCCCCATAACCCCCCCATTGCCCCCCATAACCCCCCCATTGCCCCCCATAACCCCCCCATTGCCCCCCATAACCACCCCATAGCCCCCCCCGCGGCCCCCCCCATTCACTCACCCTCTCCTGCCCATTGGCCTTGGGCGACGGGGGGGTCCCCTCCCTCATCCTCCCCCCCCCACATCGCAGTGGGGGGGCTCCCTCCTCGTCCCCCCCTCCTTGCACTTGTTGGGGTGCAACGGGGGGGTCCCCATCCCCTTTAGACTGCGGTGGTGGGGGGGTGGTGACGATGATGACGGAGGAAGGGGGGGGTCCTTCATCCCCTTCCTCTTTTTGGGGCGCAGCTTGGACGGAGGCGAGGGGGGCTTGGGGGGATGGGTGTGGGGGGGTCCCCTCTTTGTGCCCCCCCCGTTCTTCCTCCTCCTCCTCCTCCTCCTCGGGGGGGGGCAGGAAGGAGAAAGTGGAGCGCTGCTCCTTTAAGAGGGCCTCGATGCGGGAGTCGAGGCTGCTGTGTTGGGCGAAGGGGACGCTCTCGGGGGTGCCCTCGGGGGTGGGGGACCCCCCCCCACCCCGTGGGTGGGGGAGGGGCAACGGAGTGGGGGAGGGGCTGCGGGGAAGGGGGGGAGGGGGCTCGGTGGGAAGGGGGAAGGGGTCGAGGTGGGTGGTGGGGGGGGGGGGGGGGGGGGGGGGGGGCGGGGGGGGGGGGGGGGGGGGGGGGGGGGGGGGGGGGGGGGGGGGGGGGGGGGGGGGGGGGGGCGGGGGGGGGGGGGGGGGGGGGGGGGGGGGGGGGGGGGGCCGGGTTTTTTTGGGGGGGTGTGTGGGGCGGGTGGGGGGGAGGAGGAGGAGGAGGAAGGGGGAGGGGCGGAGTCGTCGTCGCGGGGGGCGGGGCGGCGGCGGCGGGGGGAGGGGGAGGGGGAGGGGGGGAGGGGGGCGTGGGAATAAGCGTAAGGGAGGAAGGCGCCGGATTGGGGGGGAGGGGGAGGGGGAGGGGGGGGGGGAGGGGCGCGGCGGGGGAAGCCCCCCCCGGCTTCCAGGCGGCGGGAGGCGAACGGGAGCCTGGGGGAGGGGGGGGGAAAAGGGGCGTCAATGGACCGGGAATGAGCCGGTAATGGGGGTTAATGGGGGGTTAATGACCCGTAATTAACGCTAATGACCCGTTAATGGGTGATTAATCACCCGTAATTAACGCTAATGACCCGTTAATGGGGGTTAATGACCCGGTAATGGGGCTTAATGGGGGATTAATGACCCGTAATTAACGCTAATGACCCGTTAATGGGGGTTAAGGACCGATAATTAACGCTAATGACCCGTTAATGGGGTTAAGGACCGATAATTAACGTTAATGACCCGGTAATGGGGGTTAATGGGGGGTTAATGACCGCTAATAAACGTTAATGACCCGGTAATGGGGCTTAATGGGGGATTAATGACCCGTAATTAACGCTAATGACCCGTTAATGGGGGTTAATGGGGGAGTAATGATCAGCAATTAACGTTTATGACCCGTTAATGGGTGATTAATGACCCATAATTAACGTTAATGACCCGTTACTGGGGGTTAATGGGTGATTAATGATCAGTAATTCACGTTTTAGACCCGTTAATGGGTGTTAATGGGGGATTAATGACCCATAATTAACGTTAAAGACCCGTTGATGGGTGATTAGTGACCGATAATTAACGTTAATGACCCCTTAATGGGGGTTAATGGGTGACTAATGACCAGTAATTAACGTTAACGACCCGTTAATGGGGGTTAATGGGTGACTATTGACCAGTAATTAACGTTAATGACCCGTTAATGGGGGTTAATGGGGGATTAATGACCTATAATTAACGTAAATGACCCGTTATTGGGGGTTAATGACCGATATTTAACGTTAATGACCCCTTAATGGGGGTTAATGGGTGATTAATGACCGCAAATTCACGTTAAAGACCCGTTAATGGGGGTTAATGGGTAACTAAAGACCCATAATTAACGTTAAAGACCCGTTAAAGGGGGTTAACGGGTAATTAATGAACGATAATGAACGTTAATGACCCCTTAATGGGGGTTAATGGGTGATTAATGACCGATAATTAACGTTAATGGCCCGTTAATGAGGGCTAATAGCTAATTAATGACCGTTAATGAACGTTAATGAGGGTTAATGGCTAATGATCACTAATTAACGTTAATGACTCGTTAATGGGGATTAATGGGTGATTAATGACCCATAATTAACGCAAATGACCCGTTAATGGGTGATTAATGACCGATAATGAACGTTAATGACCGTTTAATGGGGGTTAATGGGTGATTAAAGACCCATGATTAACGTTAAAGACCCGCTAATGGGTGATTGATGACCGATAATTAACGTTAATGACCCGTTAATGGGGGTTAATGGGTGATTAATGAACGTTAATGACCCGTTAATGGGGGTTAATGGGTGATTAAAGACCCATAATTAACGTTAAAGACCCGCTAATGGATGACTGATGACCGATAATTAACGTTAATGACCCGTTAATGGGGGTTAATGGGTGATTAATGATCGATAATTAACGCTAATGACCCGGTAATGGGTGATTAATGACCGATAATTAACGTTAATGACCCGATAATGGCTAATCAGTGACCGCTAATTAACGTTAATGATGGTTGATGGCTGAGTAATGATCGCTAATTAACGTTAATGACCCGTTAATGGGGGCTAATGGTAATTAATGACCGATAATTGATGTTAATAACCCGTTAATAGGGGTTAATGGCTGATTAATGACAACTAATCACCGTAAATAACACACTAAGCAATGTCTAATTAACAGCCACTAATCAATGTTAATAACCTATTAAAGTGGGTTAATGGGTAATTAACAACTGCTAATCACAAAATCATGGACGTTAATAACCCATTAATGAGGGTTAATGGCCAATTGATGACCGCAAATCACCCGTTAATAGACATTAATGACCCATAAATGAGGGCTAATTGCTAATTAATGAGCGCTAGTTACAGATAGTAACCCATTTGTGAGGTTAATGGCTAATTAATGACCGCTAATTAGCGTCACTAACACATTCATGAGGGTTAATGGCTAAGTAACGTCGGCTAATCACCCACTAATAACCCATTCATGAGCATCAATTTCTAATTAATGACCGCTGATCGCTATTATTGCCGTTAATATGCCGTTAATGAGAATTAATGGCTAATTAATGACAGCTAATCACCATTAATGGACGTTAATAACCCATTAATGAGGGATCACGGCTAATTAAGGACCGCTAATTACCCTTTATAACCTACTAGAGTTAACTGCTAATTACTGACAGCTAATCACCATGAATGGACGTTAATAATCCATTAATGAGGGTTCATGGCTAATTAAGGACCGCTAATTACCCTTTATAACCTACTAGAGTTAACTGCTAATTAATGACTGCTAATCACCAGGAACGGTCGTTAATAATTAATGTTATTAACTAATTGGTATGTAAGAAATTATCACTCATTAACATCAGTCAGCTATTAATAAATTATCAAGTAATCAGCACTTGTTAAAATTAATTAATTATTAATCCACTATTAACCAACAACTATCACAGACTGAGCATTAATCACTTATTCAATGTCCATTAATAATTAATTATCAAGCAATTAGCACTTGTTAACATTAATCAATTATTAATCCACTAATAACCACTATCATTGATTGAGCATTAATCAATTATTCATCGTTCATTAATTATGATTAAGCAATTATCACTTATTAAAGGTAATCAATTATTAATCTGCTATTAACCAATAGCTATCACAGATCGAGCATTAATCCCTTATTAATCGTTCATTAATAATTAACATCAATTATTAACCCACTATTAACCGCTATCACAGATTGAGCATTAATCCCATATTAATCGTTCCCTAATAATTAATTATTAAGCAATTAACATTAATCAATTATTAACCCACTATTAACCAATAGCTATGACTGATTGAGCATTAATCACTTATTAATTGTGCCATAAATAATCAGTTAAGCAGGTAATCAGTTATTGATCCACTATTAACCACTATCACTGAGTGAGGATAAATCAATTGTTAATCGTTCTGTAATAATTAATTATTAAGCAATTAGCACTTATTAACATTAATCAATTATTTACCCACTATTAACCACTATCATTGATGAAGCATTAATCAATTATTCATCGCAATAATTAATTATCAAGCAATTAGCACTTATTACCATTATTAATCCACTATTAACCAATAGCTATCACAGGTCCAGCATTAATCAATTATTAATCGTTCATTACCAATTAATCACTCAGTAACACGAATCAGGCCCCATTAATCACGAATAACTGCTCATTATTAACCACTAATAACCGCTCATTAATTAACCACTAACAACAACTCATTAATCAATCACTAATAACCTCTCATTAATTAACCACTAATAACCGCTCATTAATTAATCACTAACAACCGCTCATTAATCACTAATAACCTCTCATTAATCAATCACGAATAACTGCTCATTAATTAACCACTAACAACCGCTCATTAATTAATAACTAATAACCGCTCATTAATTAATCACTAATAACCGCTCCTTAATTAACCACAATTAACCGCTCATTAATTAATCACTAACAACCGCTCATTAATTAATTAACCACTAATAACCGCTCATTAACTAATCCTTAATAATCGATCATTAATTAACCACTAACAACCGCTCATTAATCAATCACTAATAACCGCTCATTAATTAACCACTAATAACCCCTCATTAATTAACCACTAATAACCGCTCATTAATTAATTAATCACTAATAACCGCTCATTAATTAACCACTAACAACCCCTCATTAATTAACCACTAATAACCGCTCATTAATTTATTAACTACCAATACCCCTCATTAATTAACCACTAATAACCACTCATTAATTAATTAATCACTAACAACCGCTCATTAATTAACCACTAACAACCTCTCATTAATCAATCACTAATAACCGCTCATTAATTAACCACTAATAACCGCTCATTAATTAGTCACTAAGAACCCCTCATTAATTAACCACTAATAACCGCTCATTAATTAATCAATCACTAATAACCCCTCATTAATCAATCAACCACCAATAACCCCTCATTAATTAACCACTATCAACCCCTCATTAATTAATCAACCACTAACAACCCCTCATTAATTAACCACCAATAACCGCTCATTAATTAATCAACCACCAATAACCCCTCATTAATTAATTAATCAGTCACTAATAACCCCTCATTAATTAATCAATCACCAATAACCCCTCATTAATTAATTAATCAACCACCAATAACCCCTCATTAATTAATTAATCAATCACCAATAACCCCTCATTAATTAATTAATCAACCACTAATAACCCCTCATTAATTAATCAATCACCAATAACCGCTCATTAATTAATTAATCAACCACCAATAACCCCTCATTAATTAATCAACCACCAATAACCCCTCATTAATTAATTAATCAACCACCAATAACCGCTCATTAATTAATTAATCAACCACCAATAACCCCTCATTAATTAATTAATCACCAATAACCGCTCATTAATTAATTAATCAACCACCAATAACCCCTCATTAATTAATTAATCAACCACTAATAACCCCTCATTAATTAATTAATCAACCACCAATAACCCCTCATTAATTAATTAATCAACCACCAATATCCCCTCATTAATTAATTAATCAACCACCAATAACCCCTCATTAATTAATTAATCAACCACCAATAACCCCTCATTAATTAATTAATCAACCACTCATTAATTAATTAATCAACCACCAATAACCCCTCATTAATTAATTAATCAACCACCAATAACCCCTCATTAATTAATTAATCAACCACCAATAACCCCTCATTAATTAATCAACCACCAATAACCCCTCATTAATTAATTAATCAACCACCAGTAACCCCTCATTAATTAATTAATCAACCACCAATAACCCCTCATTAATTAATTAATCAACCACCAATAACCCCTCATTAATTAATTAATCAACCACTAATAACCCCCCATTAATTAACCTCTAAGGCCCGGTCCTCCACTCACCTGCCACCATAGGGGGCGCCCTCGCTGGGGTAGGGGGCGCCGAAGGGCGGCGGGAAGGGCCCGAACCCCCCCCTGTCGGTGACAGCGCCCCCTGGCGGCGCGGGGGTCTCGGCGGTGCCGTTGCCGGGGGGCGCCGCAAAGGGGCCCTCGGGGGGGGGGCGGCGGTGGGGCTCGGGGGGCTGCAGTGGGGCAGAGGTGGGGCGGGGGTTAGGGGGCGAGCCCCACATTATGGGGGGGAGCGCAAAGAGGGGGTTCTGTGGGGCAGGGGACGCATAACGGGGGGTCTGTGGGGCAGGGATGGGGGTTCTGTGGGGCAGGACCCCAAAGTGGGGCCTCTATGGGGTAGGGGGTTCTGTGGGGCAGGGGACGCATAATGGGGGTTCTGTGGGGCAGGACCCCAAAGTGGGGCCTATATGGGGTAGGGGGTTCTGTGGGGCAGGGGACGCGTAACGGGGGGTCTGTGGGGCAGGGATGGGGGTTCTGTGGGGCAGGGGACGCATAATGGGGGTTCTATGGGGCAGGACCCCAAAGTGGGGCCTCTATGGGGCAGGGATTAATGATGGAGGTTCTATGGGGCTGGGTCCCGTAATGGGGGTTCTATGGGGCAGGACCCCAAAGTGGGGCCTCTATGGGGTAGGGGGTTCTGTGGGGCAGGACCCCAAAGTGGGGCCTAGATGGGGTAGGGGGTTCTGTGGGGCAGGGGATGCATAATGGGGGTTCTATGGGGCAGGGGACACGTAATGGGGGTTCTATGGGGCAGGACCCCAAAGTGGGGACTCTATGGGGTAGGGGGTTCTGTGGGGCAGGGGATGCATAATGGGGGTTCTATGGGGCAGGGGACACGTAATGGGGGTTCTATGGGGCAGGACCCCAAAGTGGGGCCTATATGGGGTAGGGGGTTCTGTGGGGCAGGGGACGCATAATGGGGGTTCTATGGGGCTACGCCTCATAACAGGGGTTCTATGGGGTAGGGGGTTCTGTGGGGCAGGGGCTGCATAATGGGGGTTCTGTGGGGCAGGACCCCAAATTTGGGCTTCTATGGGGCAGGGATTAATGATGGGGGTTCTATGGGGCAGGGGGTTCTGTGGGGCAGGGGACGCGTAATGGGGGGTCTGTGGGGCTGCGTCCCAAAGTGGGGGTTCTATGGGGCAGGGACTCATAATGGGGGTTCTGTGGGGCTGGGTCCCAAAGTGGGGCCTCTATGGGGTAGGGGGTTCTATGGGGCAGGACCCCAAAGTGGGGCCTCTATGGGGCAGGGATTAATGATGGAGGTTCTATGGGGCTGGGTCCCATAATGGGGGTTCTATGGGGCAGGGATTAATGACGGGGGTACTATGGGGCAGGGACTCATAATGGGGGTTCTGTGGGGCTGGGCCTCATAACGGGGGTTCTATGGGGTAGGGGGTTCTATGGGGCAGGGGACGCATATTGGGGGTTCTATGGGGCTGGGTCCCAAAGTTGGGCTTCTATGGGGCAGGGATTAATGATGGGGGTTCTATGGGGCAGGGACTCATAATGGGGCTTCTATGGGGCAGGGCCCCATAATGGGGGTCCTATGGGGGGGAACCCCATAATGGGATTTCTATGGGGCAGGGCCCCGTAACGGGGGTTCTATGGGGCAGGACCCCCTAACGGGGCTTCTATGGGGCAGGGCCCCCTAATGGGGGTCCTATGGGGGAGGGCCGCATAATGGGGTTTCTAAGGGGCAGGGCCCCATAATGGGGGTCCTATGGGGGGGAACCCCATAATGGGGTTTCTATGGGGCAGGGCCCCATAATGGGGCTTCTATGGGGCAGGGCCCCGTAATGGGGCTTCTATGGGGCAGGGCCCCCTAATGGGGCTTCTATGGGGCAGGGCCCCGTAATGGGGCTTCTATGGGGCAGGGCCCCATAATGGGGCTTCTATGGGGTGGATCCCTCATAATAGGGCTTCTATGGGTAGATCCCCCCATAATGGGGCTTCTATGGGGCAGGACCCCTTTATGCGGCTTCTATGGGGCAGGACCCCTCAATGCGGCTTCTATGGGGCAGGACCCCTCAATGCGGCTTCTATGGGGCAGGACCCCTCAATGCGGCTTCTATGGGGCAGGACCCCTTAATGCGGCTTCTATGGGGCAGGACACCATAATGGGGCTCCTATGGGGCAGGACACCATAATGGGGCTCCTATGGGGCAGGACACCATAATGGGGCTCCTATGGGGCAGGACACCATAATGGGGCTCCTATGGGGCAGGACACCATAATGGGGCTCCTATGGGGCAGGACACCATAATGGGGCTCCTATGGGGGGCTACTTGGGGGTCCCGCCCCACATTTACCACCTCCGCCGTGTCCCCCGTCGCCTTGCCCCCCGTGGGCACGGTCTGTGGGGTGAAGGCCCCGGTGACGATGAGCTCATAGAGCTTCATGCGCTGCTGCCCTATAGATGTGGGGCGGAGGGGAAAGGGGGGGGAGGAAAGGCTGGATCTGGGGGGTTCCGCTGCGCCCCATAGCAATGGAACCCCATAGACCACATTGCGCCCCATAGCCATGGAACCCCATAGACCCCATTGCGCCCCATAGCCATGGAACCCCATAGACCCCATTGCGCCCCATAGCCATGGAACCCCATAGACCACATTGCGCCCCACAGCCATGGAACCCCATAGACCACATTGCCATGGAACCCCATAGACCCCATTGCGCCCCATAGCCATGGAACCCCATAGACCACATTGAGCCCCATAGCCATGGAACCCCATTGACGCCATTGCGCCCCATAGCCATGGAACCCCATAGACCTCATTGCGCCCCATAGCCATGGAACTCCATAGACCCCATAGCCATGGAACCCCATAGACGCCATTGCACCCCATAGACCCCAGTGCTCTCCATAGACCTCATTGCACCCCATAGCCATGGATCCCCACAGACTCCATTGCGCCCCATAAACTCCATTGCACCCCATAGACCCCATTGCACCCCATAGCCATGGAACCCCATAGACTCCATTGCGCCCCATAGACCCCATTGCACCCCATAGACCCCATTGCGCCCCATAGCCATGGAACCCCATAGACTCCATTGCGCCCCATAGACCCCATTGCACCCCATAGACCCCATTGCGCCCCATAGACCCCATTGCACCCCATAGACCCCATTGCGCCCCATAGCCATGGAACCCCACAGACTCCATTGCGACCCATAGCCATGGAAACCCATAGACCCCATTGCGCCCCATAGACCCCATTGCTCTCCATAGACCTCATTGCGCCCCATAGCCATGGAACCCACAGACCCCATTGCGCTCCATAGCCATGGAACCCCATAGACCACATTGCGCCCCATAGCCATGGAAGCCCATAGACCCCACTGCTCTCCATAGACCCCATTGCGCTCCATAGCCATGGAACCCCATAGACCCCATTGCGCCCCATAGCCATGGAACCCCATAGACCCCATTGCGCCCTATAGCCATGGAACCCCATAGACCCCATTGCGCCCCATAGCCATGGAACCCCATAGACCCCATTGCGCCCCATAGCAATGGAACCCCATAGACCACATTGAGCCCCATAGCCATGGAACCCCATAGCCCACATTGCACCCCATAGCCATAGAACCCCATAGACCCCATTGCGCCCCATAGCCCTGGAACCCCACAGACCCCATTGCGCCCCATAGCCACGGAACCCCATAGACCCCATTGCGCCCCATAGCCATGGAACGCAATAGACCCCATAGCCATGGAACCCCATAGACCCCATTGCGCCCCATTGCCATGGAACCCCATAGACCACATTGAGCCCCATAGCCATGGAACCCCATAGACGCCATTGCGCCCCATTGCCATGGAACCCCATAGACCCCATTGCGCCCCATAGCCACAAAACCCCATAGACTCCATTGCACCCCATAGCCACAAAACCCCATAGACCCCATTGCGCCCCATAGCCATGGAACCCCATAGACGCCATTGCACCCCATAGACCCCATTGCTCTCCATAGACCCCATTGCACCCCATAGCCATGGATCCCCACAGACTCCATTGCGCCCCATAAACTCCATTGCACCCCATAGACGCCATTGCGCCCCATAGCCATGGAACCCCATAGACCCCATTGCGCCCCATAGCCATGGAACCCCATAGACGCCATTGCGCCCCATAGCCATGGAACCCCATAGACCCCATTGCGCCCCATAGCCATGGAACCCCCCATAGACCACATTGCGCCCCACAGCCATGGAACCCCATAGACCACATTGCCATGGAACCCCATAGACCCCATTGCGCCCCATAGCCATGGAACCCCATAGACCACATTGCGCCCCATAGCCATGGAACCCCATAGACGCCATTGCGCCCCATAGCCATGGAACCCCATAGACCCCATTGCGCCCCATAGCCATGGAACCCCATAGACGCCATTGCGCCCCATAGCCATGGAACCCCATAGACCACATTGCGCCCCATAGCCATGGCACTCCATAGGCCCCATAGCCATGGAACCCCATAGACGCCATTGCACCCCATAGACCCCAGTGCTCTCCATAGACCTCATTGCACCCCATAGCCATGGATCCCCACAGACTCCATTGCGCCCCATAAACTCCATTGCACCCCATAGACCCCATTGCACCCCATAGCCATGGAACCCCATAGACTCCATTGCGCCCCATAGACCCCATTGCACCCCATAGACCCCATTGCGCCCCATAGCCATGGAACCCCATAGACTCCATTGCGCCCCATAGACCCCATTGCACCCCATAGACCCCATTGCGCCCCATAGACCCCATTGCACCCCATAGACCCCATTGCGCCCCATAGCCATGGAACCCCACAGACTCCATTGCGACCCATAGCCATGGAAACCCATAGACCCCATTGCGCCCCATAGACCCCATTGCTCTCCATAGACCTCATTGCGCCCCACAGCCATGGAACCCCATAGACCACATTGCCATGGAACCCCATAGACCCCATTGCGCCCCATAGCCATGGAACCCCATAGACCACATTGAGCCCCATAGCCATGGAACCCCATTGACGCCATTGCGCCCCATAGCCATGGAACCCCATAGACCTCATTGCGCCCCATAGCCATGGAACTCCATAGACCCCATAGCCATGGAACCCCATAGACGCCATTGCACCCCATAGACCCCAGTGCTCTCCATAGACCTCATTGCACCCCATAGCCATGGATCCCCACAGACTCCATTGCGCCCCATAAACTCCATTGCACCCCATAGACCCCATTGCACCCCATAGCCATGGAACCCCATAGACTCCATTGCGCCCCATAGACCCCATTGCACCCCATAGACCCCATTGCGCCCCATAGCCATGGAACCCCATAGACTCCATTGCGCCCCATAGACCCCATTGCACCCCATAGACCCCATTGCGCCCCATAGACCCCATTGCACCCCATAGACCCCATTGCGCCCCATAGCCATGGAACCCCACAGACTCCATTGCGACCCATAGCCATGGAAACCCATAGACCCCATTGCGCCCCATAGACCCCATTGCTCTCCATAGACCTCATTGCGCCCCATAGCCATGGAACCCACAGACCCCATTGCGCTCCATAGCCATGGAACCCCATAGACCACATTGCGCCCCATAGCCATGGAAGCCCATAGACCCCACTGCTCTCCATAGACCCCATTGCGCTCCATAGCCATGGAACCCCATAGACCCCATTGCGCCCCATAGCCATGGAACCCCATAGACCCCATTGCGCCCTATAGCCATGGAACCCCATAGACCCCATTGCGCCCCATAGCCATGGAACCCCATAGACCCCATTGCGCCCCATAGCAATGGAACCCCATAGACCACATTGAGCCCCATAGCCATGGAACCCCATAGCCCACATTGCACCCCATAGCCATAGAACCCCATAGACCCCATTGCGCCCCATAGCCCTGGAACCCCACAGACCCCATTGCGCCCCATAGCCACGGAACCCCATAGACCCCATTGCGCCCCATAGCCATGGAACGCAATAGACCCCATAGCCATGGAACCCCATAGACCCCATTGCGCCCCATTGCCATGGAACCCCATAGACCACATTGAGCCCCATAGCCATGGAACCCCATAGACGCCATTGCGCCCCATTGCCATGGAACCCCATAGACCCCATTGCGCCCCATAGCCACAAAACCCCATAGACTCCATTGCACCCCATAGCCACAAAACCCCATAGACCCCATTGCGCCCCATAGCCATGGAACCCCATAGACGCCATTGCACCCCATAGACCCCATTGCTCTCCATAGACCCCATTGCACCCCATAGCCATGGATCCCCACAGACTCCATTGCGCCCCATAAACTCCATTGCACCCCATAGACCCCATTGCACCCCATAGCCATGGAACCCCATAGACTCCATTGCGCCCCATAGACCCCATTGCACCCCATAGACCCCATTGCGCCCCATAGCCATGGAACCCCATAGACCCCATTGTGCCCCATTGCCATGGAACCCCATAGACTCCATTGCGCCCCATAGACCCCATTGCACCCCATAGACCCCATTGCGCCCCATAGCCATGGAACCCCATAGACTCCATTGCGACCCATAGCCATGGAAACCCATAGACCCCATTGCGCCCCATAGACCCCATTGCTCTCCATAGACCTCATTGCGCCCCATAGCCATGGAACCCCATAGACCCCATTGCGCCCCATAGCCATGGAAGCCCATAGACCCCACTGCTCTCCATAGACCCCATTGCGCTCCATAGCCATGGAACCCAATAGACCCCATAGCCATGGAACCCCATAGACTCCATTGCACCCCATAGACCCCATTGCTCTCCATAGACGTCACTGCGCCCCATAGCCATGGAACCCCATAGACCCCATTGCCATAGAACCCCATAGACCCCATTGCGCCCCATAGCCATAGAATCCCATAGACTCCATAGCCATGGAACTCCATAGACCCCATTGCCATGGAACCCCATAGACCCCATAGCCATAGAACCCCATAGACCCCATTGCGCCCCATAGCCATGGAACCCACAGACCCCATTGCGCCCCATAGCCATGGAAGCCCATAGACCCCATGGAACTCCATAGACCCCATTGCCATAGAACCCCATAGACGCCATTGCACCCCATAGACCCCATTGCTCTCCATAGACCTCATTGCGCCCCATAGCCATGGAACCCCATAGCCATGGAACCCCATAGACCCCATTGCCATGGAACCCCATAGACTCCATTGCACCCCATAGACCCCATTGCTCTCCATAGACCTCATTGCGTCCCATTGCCATGGAACCCCATAGACCCCATTGCGTCCCATAGCCATAGAACCCCATAGACCTCATTGCACCCCATAAACCCCATTGCACCCCATAGCCACGGAACCCCATAGACCCCATTGCCATGGAACCCTATAGACGCCATTGCACCCCATAGACCCCATTGCTCTCCATAGACCTCATTGCACCCCATAGCCATAGAACCCCACAGACTCCATTGCGCTCCATAGACCCCATTGCACCCCATAGC
>NW_026635013.1:0-147860 GCF_028554395.1 Pezoporus wallicus
GTGGGATCTTGATGGTATTGACCAACAAACAAGTGTACGTGCTTGCATTTCGTGTCCCGTTTGTAGGTGAGCAAGAGCATACGGTGAGCATCCAAATAAATAATCAGTATTGAGAGCTGGTTGGTTCTTGCCCGTGTCAACAGGAGCGTAACTCCCTGCGCGGCTGTTTCCTGACCAATGAGCTGACCTTTCCAAAGGGACATGTCCAGGCAGCAAGAGGCTGCTCTTGCTCCGTTGCTGTGGTTACGGCCCGGCAACAGTTCCCAGGGCGTAGGGAGCTCAGCTCCATGTTGTGGTTACAGCCCTGCGACAATTATGAGGACGTAGGTTGCTCAGCTCCGTTGGCTTGGCCACAGCTCTGTGACCCTTGCAGCGGGCAGTAGAACTGCAGTGGCTGCTGCGTACACAGCGGGGCTGGAGAGCCGAGGCAGGAGCAGCGGCATCATGCTGGGCCAGAAGACGAACCTCAGCAAGCGCATCCGTGAGATGCGTGCCAGCATAGCCTTGCAAGGTGCTGCCCCGTTGGCTTTGCGTTATGGGCTGGGCCAAGTAGGGGGCTTTTGGTCCCCGCATCATCCTGCATGGTACCAACAGCTCCTCAATGTCCTGCAGGGCAAGCAAGGAACTTGTACAGCAAGCCACAGGAAGAGAAGTTCACGCAGAACGTGGAGCGGCTGCCCCAGCTGCGAGAGGCGGTGCAGGAGGATATCTATGTCCTGGGCCTTGCCCGCAAGGTACCGGCAGGTCCCATTTGCTGCCTCCGTGACTGTGACTCTGCTGGACGTGCAGAGCTAGCTTCTCCACTGGTCCTGTCCAGGAGCAGGGAGTGCAGGGCAGCAGGAGGCTGGGACCATCCCCAGGCTGGCAGTGATGTGTTCTCTGCCCTTCTTCTGCCCACAGCATGAGCTCACCATCGCTGAGGCTTGCGGAGCGGAGCAGCCCTTGGGCATTGCTTTGGCCAGTAAGCCGTTGGAGGTAATAGCAGAGTCCAGCGGGGCCAGGCTGCTGGCAGTGGGCTGGGGTTCAGGGGATGCTCAGAAGGAGCGGTTGGAGGGAACAGGCAGCTGGTGCCAGCACCACGACAGCCCCGCAGGGCTGGTGCAGTGAGACACGGGGCGTCCATGAGCGGTCCCGTGGGACCCTTTGCACTGCAGGACCCATCAGTGTCCTCCCCTAGCTCCCTGAGCAGGTCCTTTGCCCCAGCAGAGCTCCTGTCCCGCCAAGGGAGCGAGCAGGTCCCAGCATCCCCAGCTCTACCTTGGCAATGAGTTTTGCAGGCAGGACCCCTTCTCCCGTGGGCGCCCAGCGAGCCCTGCCTCCAGCCTGGCAAATGCTCACATCCCATGCAGGTGGCCCAGGAGAAGCTCCGGGCTGAAGTCTGTCGCCAGGTGAACACATGCAACATGCTGCTGTACCAGGTGGAGCAGCGGAGCCGGGCCAAGGAGCGGCTGCAGAGGCGGCTGCAGCAGCTGCAGGATGTCCAGAGGGCCGAAAAGCAGCAGCAGGCACAGGTGCCAGGGCCCCTCCCTGGGGTGGCAGCACCCGTGGGGGGTTTCAGTCAACCCTGCCCCCCTGGGTGGGCACTGGTCTCAGTAGATGGGCTCACCCCTTGTCTCCAACCTTCTCTGCCCCAGGTGGTTCGTACCCTGGAGGGCAACATAGAGAAGATGCAAACAAAAGTCCGCGCTGGGCAGAAGGTGACTGCCCTGTACGTGGCGGTGCGGGATGCCCTGAGGAAGGTGAGCTCATCCTCACCGTGCCGTTGTCTCACCCGCTCCCCCTGCAAAGGCACTGAAGGGCCCAAGGGGCTGTGCTGGTGGGACACCCTCCTGCAGGAGGTCCTCCTGCTCCCCTCCACCTTCTGTCCCAGCACAGGGCACCCCTGGGACTCAGTGGGCTCTGGCTCCCCGTGTCCCAGGAGCTGGCCCACCTGCCTCTGCACCTGGACCTCCTGAGTGAGACGGCCGAGCTGCAGCATAGGGAGGTGGAGGACATGGAGCTCATGGCCTCGCGTGGGCTCAGAGCTGCTCGTGGAGCCGAGGTGAGACCATCGTCCAGGGCACCTCAGGGTGCTTTCCTGCCCTCCAGAGCCCACACATGGCACCAGACGGCCGTGCTGCTGAGTCTTCCTTCCTTCAAGAAAAAGCAAGACTGAGCTTGGCTTCCCCGCAGCACCCAGATGCCTCCATAGCTCCTCCTGTGTCTGGCTCTTGGGCCGGGCTGCCCTGAGCTGGGGACAGCTGCCTGAAGCCCTGGCCACGGGGAAGGTGGCGTTCTCCATTCTCTAGCTGGCCTTGCTCACTTTCCTTCCCAGGCTGTTTACAGGGGGTAGGGGGTGGCATTTTTGATGCTGGCCATGCCAGGCTTAGAAGCTCACAGAGGTCCGCTGGAGCTTTGGGAGCCACTTCTCTTCTGCTCTGCTCCAGGAGCGCATGGTCAGGACGAAAACCCAGGTCCTTGCAGAGAGGGAGCTCAGGCTCCGCACCCAGGCTGCTCAGACAGAGCCCAGAGACGGAGGCTGGCTCAAGGAAGCAAAAGAAAGGGCTCTGAAAACGGTGAGCTGGGGGACCCCGGCACATTCAGGGTTGCCGGCATAGGGCGGGCATCAGTGCCCAGCCTGCCATGGGTGAGGGGCTGCAGGGCCAGCTCCCCCAGGGTGCCAGCAGCTCAGGGGTGACGATGAACATCCTTGCAGCAAGCCAAGCATGACCTCAGCAGGGACTTCCTGAGCCTGCCCGCAGAGGACCCAGTGGTGGGTGAGTGCCTGTCAGGGTGCAGGGGGGGGATGCAGGCGCAGCCGCAGGCATCCTTCCCTGCCACAACCTTTCCACCGCAGCTGCCAAACTGGAGGCCACCAAGTACCAGCTGCAGCGGGAGGCCTACGTGAGGGAGAAGATAGAGGAGGCCAAGGATGTGGTGCAGTGCTCCCGCCTCTGGGTGAGGTGAAAAGCCATCTCTGGTAGAAGCTGGGGCTGCTCCAGCCCCAGGGAGCTGAGCCTTGTCTGCTCACCTTGTTCCATGGCAGGGTTATCTGCTCTCCTCTGTCCCCAGAGCCCCCCAGGGCCCCTCTTGTACAGGCAGGGCTGGAACTGCTTTGCTCCACGCCATGAACTTGCAGTGCTTCCTGTGGTTCCTGGTGCAGAAACCTCCCCAGGAGCACGGCCCAGATCCTGTACCCTGCAGGAGTGCCCTGGGCTGAGTCCCTGTGCTCTCCCCCGGCCAGGACATCCCCATCAGGCTCCAGGCACAGCAGAAGTCCCTGCTGGAAATGGAGCAGTACCTCACAAGGTGCAAGGAGAAGAAGCAGGAGCTGGAGAAGGCAGTGAAGGAGCTGGAGATGCAGCGCGATGAGCTGAAGTTTCGCCGGCCCCCAGACACAAGCAGGTGCTGCTGGCCTCCGGACACTCATGCCAAAGGGGCCGGCACCCTTAGGGGCAGGGGGACACGTGCATGGCAGGTGTCCCAAGAGGGCAGCCCTTCCTTTGTCACCCTGCGGCTGCCCACCCCTCCCGCACTGGGAGGCTTTCTGAGCAGAGTGCTGCCCCAGCTCTGGTGCTGGCAGAGCACGCAAAGCTCCTGCGCTGGCAGCAGGAGGAGCCTTGCTCCTTGCCTGGCATGGGAAGTGGGAGCAGCAGCAGCGTGGGGTTGAGTTGCAGGCAGCATCTCTGCTCTGCGCTTGGGGGCAGGGGAGAAGCTGGGCAGCAGCTTTTGCAACAGCTTTGGGGTGTCTGCACCCCTGTGCCGTTGTATGGATGTGACCGTGGTTGGCTCCAGGGGGCTGGTGGAGGAGCTGAGGACGAGGCTGCAGCGGGAAGAGGCTCGGCTGGAACAGGGGCGAGCCCAGCTGCTGAGGAGCCAGGAGACGCTGCTGGACTTTGAAAACGCACTTGACAACCTCTTCGTCCGGCTGCGGGGCATCACCGTGCCTGGCCAGGTACCCGCCCAACGCTGGGCTGAGCAGAGCCCAGGCTCTGCTTGGTGCTGCAACGGCACCGTGTGGTGATACTTGGTGCAGCGACCATCACCCCAAGGGGCTCGTTCTCCCCACCAAGGCTGTTCCCTCTCTGACTCCAGGAGCATCCTGTCAAGGCCATGGCAGTGGACGAGAAGCTCCGGCAGTGTGAGCAGAAGCTGCAGTACCTGGTGCAGCGGGTGGCTGACCTGCCCCCCTCCAGCCACAGCGAGGATGATGAGGTGCACGGCGGCTCCATCCCTGCTGCGCTCTTTGGGGACCCGCACAGGCTTTCCCGGGTGGCCCGTGCCAAGCCATCCTCCCAGCTGGAGGATGGAGGTGCTCGAGGGAAGAGGCACGGAGCAGCTCAGGCCCAGGTGGCCCCGGGCTCTGTGGGGTGTTCCCTACCAGGGGCACATGGAGCTTGGGCACCCCTTTGCTTGTAACACCCGCCTCCCCTTCAGCTATGAACACAGGCTCTCTTTCACAGACTTTTGTGAAGGTCAGGCAGCTGCTGGAGGAAACCCTCATGGCCGATCCACGGAACCGGAAGGTTTCCTTGGAGGACACGGGCGTGGGGCTCCAAGGTAGGAAAGGGGACACATCCCACGGCAACTGCCCCAGCCAGCCCCTGCCTCCTGGCATTTCTGGCTGTCCTTGCCCATCTCCCACTGTCCCAGCAGAGCCCAACCCAGGAGTTGCTGCAGGCGTTGGGGCTGACCGCGCTTGGCTCCAGGCCTTTGAGCATAGTGCTGGTTTTCTGTGTGCATGTGGGAGACTGGAGGCAGATGGTGGCTTGGGGAGCGTAGAAGCACCACAGGAGCAAGGGGGGATGCTGTGGTGCAAGCGGGGAGAGCCTCGTCTTCAGAACCACTTGGCTGTGAATCTTCTTCACAGCCAGGGCTTGGCTCTGCCAGTGGCCTCCTCCTATGGGAGCTGCCGGCTCCTCCTGGGGACACAGGCACAGCAGAGGCAGCCCCACAGACCCTCCCCAGCCCGCTCCTCTCCGCTCTCTCCTCCAGACGATTTTGATATCCCTGACAACCACAGTGGCCTTGTCCTCACCAGAGAAGCCATCAAGAAGCAAGGGCTGGACTTGATCGAAAGCAAGAAGAAAAGCAAGAGGAAGTAGCGGTTGCTCCCCGAGACCTGGGGATGCCCCAGAGCACCCGTTGTGCACTTTTGCCTCCTGTTAATAGAGGAGATGTTTTTCATTCCATCGGATGCGCTTGGTGGGCTTTGTGTGACTGCAGGTGTGGGGATTCTATTGCCAAAACGTAGCACAAGCTGTGGTTTTGAAAGGAAGCTCCAGAAGGAGCATGATGTGCCAGTGACCACGTGGAATGGAGCGTCCCAGAACCAAGAGCCCAACAGGTACTTTCTTCTGCAATCACACTGCAGAAGACAACCCACCCATCTCCTGCCCCTGTCCTGTTCTCATGTGCTTACCGCAGCCAGGGGGTGAGCTGAACTTCTAGGAACTACATCATAGATAGCCTGCATAGAAGAGCCAAAATTAAAACACCCAATGCCTCCTCCCACAACAGTGTGCCAGGACAAAAAGCTCTTGCTGGGCATCACCTACACATGGTGAGCACCAGATAAGCCCCACCGACACGCCAACCTGCCCTTTCTTAGCCACCCAAAACTCCATCCCTCCACATGGAAGGGAACCAAGGAAAAGCTAGGGTGGAATGTGGGCATTGGCAGCAGCAGAATGGGAGGAAGCCCTGGGGTGGTGAGGCAGCAGGAGGCCTGTGCGAGAGGACCGCCGCTCCCCGGGGCTGAGGGACTGAGGAGCAGTGGGTCTGGACCCCAGCTGGGCACACTGTCCCCCCCACCACAGTGGGGCGGTCATTGGCATCCATGAGGAATGGCTCAGGGAGATCCGAGAGGAGCCCAGATGTAAGCGGCGAGGAGAAGCAGACAGGCCAACCCAATACGGGTGATAAGCAACTTCTAGTTTATTTGTGACGCAGTTCACACATATATAGGAGTGGTATTCAGCCACTCCTTCTTGGCATAACAGTATTGGTTAGCCCCCACAGCTTCCTCCACATTCTCCTCCCAGGTCCGGTCTCCGGCCACCTGTGGGGGCCACCCCCTGCCTTGCTTGCACAGTCCTCCAGAACTCTATGGTCCTGCTCTTAAGAGTCATTCTGCAACAATTCCCCCCTTTTTCTTTGTGCAAGCAAGGCATTATGGGTTATTCTGTTCACCTGTTTTATCACACAACTATAAACAAGCCTAATAGCTACGATGATTAACCTAACAAGGATACATAAGTGCAATACTTTTAAACAGTGTTTGACTCAACCTGTAATGCCCCGTGAAGACAACCATCTAGTTATTCTTAGGATATTGCTCATTTCCTATTGCTGGGTAAGCTGAGCCAGGGTTCTCAGCTGTGCGTACATCGAATTAGCATAATCAGAGACTCATACAACACATTCCATCAAACTCTTCACATCCATGTCCCTGTTCCAACAACAAAAGGTTCTGCAGTGTTGCATGTCTTACAGAGTCAACATTAAAACAAATCAGGAATTGCCTTCGATGTAGAATTGTCTGCTTAGCAACTCAGCAACCCAGTCTGCTTAGTTGAGCTGAAGCACTTACAGTGATTTGGCATATTATGATTGGATCCATGTTTTGAAGACCCTCAGTGAACCAGCCCCAGCTGGGCACTGCACAGTCCTAAAAAGGGTCGTTTCCCTCCTTTACCCGCTGCTTTTTCCTCTTCCTCTTCCTGGGAGCTGCTCCTGGCTCTGTTCCCTTGCCATGCTGCGGGCTGTCATCAGCAGCCGCAGGCAGGGAGCTGTGGACAAGAGCAAAGGGCCTGAGACCCACTCAACACAGCACTGTGGCTCCTGCCCTCTCCTCATGCTGCAGTCAGACCCCTCCATCTTCCCTCTTCCTCCCCATGCCAGGAACGCAGCAGCACCCTCAGCCTATGTGTGCCACCAGCCCGAGCCTGTCCCCAGACCCCCAGGAGCTGCTGGAGGCCACAGAGCCCCCAGGCCCGCTCTCACCTCGAGGCAGCGGCCCCGTCCCCGCGCCGCTCCAGGACAGCCACAAAGAAGCCGTGGGTGAGGGTGTCGGCAGCAGAGGCACGGAGGCAGCTCTCTGCCCCCGGGAAGGCATCTTTAGAAAAAGAGATGCAGAGCGTCTAAAACCTGATCTCTTGGCAGTGTGAAAACTGACTTAGGCTTCCCTAATGGGCTGCTGGAGAATTTAAATACTTTAAAGGACCCTTCTGAAAGATTTCTTTCACTGGATAGAACAGTACTTGCCGACTTAGAAAAAAATATTCTGCAAATAGCTTCTTCACAAAAATATATGTAGCTACTTTAATAAAAATAAATTATTGTCTATTTATGTATTCTAGGTACAGAAAGAAAGAATTCTGTTTGTTACTAATGCAGGAGGTTATTTCTGGCCGTAGCAGTGCTTTTTGGAGGCTGAAGGGGGAGCCTGCGCTCGTGAGCTGCTTTCAAAGGCCTCTTGAGCAGGCAGTAGTGGCCTCTGGCCTGTGAGCTTGACAGGCTCTCGTTGGGCCGTAATTCCGCAGCAGGAACTGTTTGCGTGTGCCCCTTTTCTTTTGGGGGCAGTAGAGAACAATTCTGGTAGCTGTCGTTTTCCCTCTGTCTTTCTAAGCTGCTTTCCAATACATGCACAGAGTTCCCAGCCAAGTCCTGCAGCACAGTATATAGTTCTTGACAGTTGTGTTCAGTCTTGTTTCATCTGTGTTAAATAACTTCTTTGAATTGAATTTGTGTATTTCAAAGGACAGGAGAAGAGAGGATAACAACTGGAGAAGGAGATGCTTAAAATACAAAGCACTGTGCAAAGCAGCTGTACCCTGGGGGACTTAAACCAGCAGGAATTTCAGGAGCCTTTAGTATTATGTGCCTATTACCACACTGATGGTAGGTAGCAAGCCAGGAGCTGCAGGCCAGCCGAGGGCTAGATCTCTCTTCTAGGTGAGCACGTGTTGTGTTCATTGTTTGCTGTTTACTCAGGGCACTCGACTGCCTGACAATTGAACGGGGCCCTGGTTTGTACTCTTGACAGGGCCTTTTCCCTTGTACCATTAAGAGGTTGTGAATTTTCTAACATTTTCCCAGGGAATGTTGAAGTCACCTGGAGGAGGAGAGGTTTGACATGTGTTCTGGGTTCAGCAGTAGCAGCCAGTTTTCTCCTTCTTAGTAGCTGGTGCAGTGCTGTGGTTTTGACTTTCGGCCTGGGAGCAGTGCTGATAACACCGATGGTTTTAGTTACTGCTCAGTAATGTTTAGTCTGAGCCTCATGCTCTGCCAGGGAGGAGGGGAAGCCAGGAGGAAGCAGAGACAGGACACCTGACCCAAACTAGGCAAAGAGGTATTCCATACCACAGCACGTCATGACCAGTATATAAACTGGGGGCAGTTACCTGGGAGGGTGGGGTCACTGCTCGGTCGTGCTGGGTATCTGTCGGCAGGTGGTGAGCGGTTGTATTCTCTTCCCTTGTTATTTCCCTTATCATTATTATTATTGGTGGTAGCAGCAGTGGTTTCTGTTATACCTTAGTTACCGGACTGCTCTTATCTCAGACCGTGGGAGTTACACTCTTTTGATTCTCCTCCCCATCCCTCTGGGAGTGGGGGGCGAGGAAGGGGGGGGGGGAACGAATGAGCGAGCTGCGTGGCTGACTGATCTTAAACCATGACGGTCAGTTTGAGCATTTCATGCCCTCTTTAGTACCTTTCCTTAGGAAGATATGAATCCAGCTTACAAACACTGCCCTAGGTGAGCTTCATCCAGGATTTGGGTGAGCACAGAGGATGCATAACCTCTTGAGAGCCCTTACCATCCTTTGCTGGAGTTTGTGTAGTGCGCCATATTTGCTGGACCAGATAGGAGGGAATAGAAGGGGGAAAGCAGCTGATGTGCTATGGCAATAAACTAGCTGACCTGCTGGGGATTTTTCCTCCCTTTTTGTTCTTCTCCACTGTTGCTTAAATACATTAGCAGAGAGTCTGAGTTGGAGATGAAGAACAAATAGCTTTCCCCTTCCCTACCTCCTGTGTTCCATCACATGTTGTGAAGCAGCAGCCTTTGTGTCCAGGATCCTCCAGTGTGCTCATGGTTGGGCGCAGTCCTCTATCCACAGGCAGCTGGCACAGGGGATAGATATAGCCTTTGGTAGGAGCACAGCTGCGGTTTCCCTCCTCCTTGTTGTCCTTGGCTACTGTGAAGGAGCTATTGGCAACTTGCATAACTTGCAGCAGCTTTCCTAATAGCTCTGGTGATGTTGTTTTAGAGTAGTCTCCAAGATAACAGGCAGATTTTGTCCAGAGCAGCAGGATCAGCTGGAGATGGATGGAGGGAGTCTCTGCAAACAGAAGCTGCATCACAGCTTGGGACACAAACCAGCATCCTGCATGTTTTCTGCTTTGAGAGAGGAGCCATTTTCATGGGAGAGGGGAGGAAAAAAGTTTTTTTTTCCAAACTTTTGAAAACTTCATCTCTGCACTGACTTAGCCACATTGTGCCCTTGTCACTGCTTCCTCAGCAAGATGCTTCCCTGTCCTCTCTCTCTCATAAGGTGTTTTCAGAGCAACCTTCTGAATTAAGCTGTGCCAGTGTTGGAACAGGGTCCCTGAGCTGGACCCTCCTGGGGGAAAGAAGAGCCTGGGGCAGGTAACCGGGGCATGGCCCTGAGCCCATCCCTTGCTCTCTTAGGGAGTTGTGTGGTGGTTGTGTTAGGAAAGGGATTAGTGCTGGAGACTTCTTCTTCCAGCAGCTGGTTTCTTCATGCTGGGAATCCAGACTAGGGGCTAGATTTACTTGGGATTTAATTATGCATTTAATGGCAAAGCTGCCAAGAGCTGTCAGGTGGTTCTCCTTTTTTGTGTTTTTTTTTTCTTTATTATATTTCTCATGAATCTGAATAATATTTGCAAGAAATACTTCCAGAGTAATTTTATCAAACAACTTCATTATTG
Organism: Pezoporus wallicus; assembly: GCF_028554395.1. Taxonomy (NCBI): domain Eukaryota; kingdom Metazoa; phylum Chordata; class Aves; order Psittaciformes; family Psittacidae; genus Pezoporus; species Pezoporus wallicus. Next base: position 9,940 of record NW_026635013.1, read on the forward strand.
CCATAGGAATTTCAATGCAATTTGAATCTGGGACCAGTTCCACTTTGCAGTCTAGCTAGACAATGAGTTTTAGAGGTAGACACTGTATATCGTGTCCATGGCATGTATGTTGTGATGGTCTACTGAGCCTACTACTGTGACTCTGCCCATACTACCCAAGTGCCTATGCCGATGTCTTGTGTTTGCAGTTAATTAGGTAAGAGTTGATGATAATGAATAAAATCCCCTCTTTGCTGTGCTACACTATTAAAAGCGAGGCAGGCAGCGCATGCAGGTGAGCAACACAATGACAGCAGCTGATGTGGATGAGCTACATGAGAGCTGCAGCTATGTCAACCCCCCCTTATGAAATGAACTTCAGTGTTTATTTTAGCAGTGAGTTGCTCACCACTCAGCATCCTGAGAGAGCAAATGAAGTGTGCACGTAGCAGGCCTGCGTGGCAGTCCTTGAAGCCCATTGTCAGATTGATTACTTGAAGTGCCTTTGAAATCAAGTGCTGTGCAGTCAGCTCTAGATCATCTCACAATCATTTTTCATCTGCCAGTAAGTAAAACCATGGTCAATAATACAACTGGTTGAAAATGGGGAATCTATTCCGTTTTGTAAATCTAAACAGACCCCACCACCATCTTTTCCCTCTGCCCTGGAGTGCAATGCAGTCCTCATGGCATAAATAACAACTGCACCGATCTAATGGAATTGTACAAGAGCTGCTGTTGTGAATGCTGTAGAAACAAGGCTGGTGATACGTGGAGGAGCTAAGATCAGGAATAGAGCACAGGTTGAACCGACTGCCTTTTCTTTATCTGTCAGTGAAAATAATGCCCCACTATGTTTGTGGAAGCTTCCAGAAGTTTGTGACTGTTTGCACAGTGCTGAAGTGGCAGGTATCCACCTCTGGGCTTCTTCTGAGGCTTTTGCTTCCATCCCTTCCCAAGGCAGCTGTGGTGCTTGGTGAGCAATATGCTGGTGGCTAGGAGGTCTGCATGACCTGCGGCAGTCAGCTCTTGAGGGCACCCAGGGCATGCACTCAGCCACCCTTACTGTGGGATGGGACAGTGGCATGAGATCATGGAATCATACAATCTGGTTTGGGTTGGAAGGGACCTTAAAGCTCATCCAGCTCCAGCCCCTGCCACGGGCAGGGACCCCTTCCACTGGAGCAGCTTGCTCCAAGCCCCTGTGTCCAACCTGGCCTTGAACACTGCCAGGGATGGGGCAGCCACAGCTTCTCTGGGCACCCTGTGCCAGCGCCTCGGCACCCTCACAGGGAAGAGCTTCTGCCTAAGAGCTCATCTCAGTCTCCCCTCCGGCAGGTTAAAGCCATTCCCCCGTGTCCATTTTGCTTTCTGAAGTTTTCTCTATTGTTACGAATTGCTGGATAGCAGCACAAGGACAGGAGACCCAGAGAAGGAAGTTGCTTTGTGTTATCCCTTCTACAATCAGAATGGTTTCACATACTCCTGCAACACCTTATCTTTCTGCAGAGGACCTTGGGGTGTTATTTCCTCAAGGAAAGCTTACCAGGAGGGTGCGCTTCTGTGTGGGGCTCAACGAAGAACATGGGAGTCAAAAGCCCTTTCCAGAACTCTTGTAGGCTTGGAGAAATGGAGGCATCAAATGGCTCTCCCAGCACTGGGCTGTTCAGGTCAATGAGCAGCTTTCAATTCTCCACTTACGTTTCTCATGGTGGACATTTCAGATTTGCTTTACGTTATCTCTGCTTGATTGCTTTGGCTGGAAATCCACCTGGGCATGGCTCGGTTTAGGAAAAACCTGGGACCAAGGTAGTGACCTTGTCTTTAACCAGCACATGCTGTGGTGGCTGGTGTTGGATGCACACCAGACTTTCTGAGGCTGACATAGCAATAAACATTTGGGAAGTCCCTTTCATCTTCTTCCCAGCTGCAGCCTCTTGGGCCATCTCCCACTGCAGCAGAGCATGAGCTCAAGGATCATCTCGGGGGTTTTGGACAGGATTTAGGAAGGAAATTGGTTTGAGTCTCACTCCTCTGGCTTTGCACAGGGTGGCAAACCTGCTCAGGAGAAAATTGTCCGCTGTTGGATGAGTGTCTTGGGTCAGCCTGAGTGGGCAGAGCTCCCCTTACAGTTTGCATACAGCAGCCTGGGAGTTCTGCTCTAGGACAGTATCAGATTGGTGGGGTTGGGATTAGCAAATGCAGAATAATAAGGAATGCCATCCAGAGGGACTTCGACACGCTTGTGAGGTGGGCTGATGCCAACCTCATGGAGTTTAACCATGCCAAGTGCAAGGTCCTACACCTGGGTCAGAGCAATCCCAGGCACAGCTACAGGTTGGGCAGAGAAGAGATTCAGAGCAGCCCTGTGGAGAAGGACTTGGGGGTGTTGGTCGATGAGAAAATGAACATGAGCCGGCTTCAGTGTGCGCTCACAGCCCAGAAAGCAACCATATCCTGGGCTGCATCAAAAAGAGCGTGACCAGCAGGTCGAAGGAGGTGATCCTGCCCCTCCACTCTGCTCTTGTGAGACCTCACCTGGAGTACTGTGTGCAGTTCTGGTGTCCTCAACATAAAAAGGACATGGAACTGTTGGAACAAGTCCAGAGGAGGCCTCGAGGATGATCAGGGGACTGGAGCACCTCCCGTATGAAGACAGGCTGAGGAAGTTGGGGCTGTTCAGCCTGGAGAAGAGAAGGCTGCGTGGAGACCTCATAGCAGCCTTCCAGTGTCCCCCAGGGATGCTGGGGAGGGACTCTTCATTAGAGACTGTAGTGACAGGACAAGGGGTAACAGGTTAAAACTTAAACAGGGGAAGTTTAGATTGGATATAAGGAGGAAATTCTTTCCTGTGAGGGTGGTGAGGCACTGGAATGGGTTGCCCAGGGAGGTTGTGAATGCTCCATCCCTGGTGATGTTCAAGGCCAGGTTGGACAGAGCCTTGGGTGAGATGGTTTAGTGTGAGGTGTCCCTGCCCATGGCAGGGGGGGTGGAACTGGATGATCTTAAGGTCCTTTCCAACCCTAACTATTCTATGATTCTATAATAGCACTTGTCCCATATGCCGGGACATGTGGCTGGATGCTGCCCAGAGATAAAGACCACAGCAATTCCATTCCGCTCTGTCGTGGTTTAAAACCAGTCAGACAGCTTGTTCACTCACTCCCCCCCCCTTCTTGCCCTCCCCCCACTCCCGGAGGGACAGAGAGGAGAGTCAAAAAGAATGCAGCTCCCAGGGGTTGAGATAAGAACAGTTTAGTAACTAAGGTATAACACAAATCACTACTGCTACCACCAATAATAATAATGATAAAGGAAATAACAAGGGAAGAGAATACAACACCTCAGCACCAGCTGACCAATAACTCGCACCCCCCCACCCCGACCAAGCTCTGACCGATACCTCCTCCAACCCCGCAGTCTCCCCAGCCCTTCCGGCTAACTCCCAGTTACATCCTGGGCATGACGTGCTGTGGGATGGAATACCTCTTTGGTCAGTTTGGGTCAGGTGTCCTGTCTCTGCTTCCTCCCGGCTTCCCCTCCTCCCTGGCAGACCATGAGGCTCACAAAGTCCTTGGCCAAACCAAAACATCATTGTTATTAGCTCTGTTCCCAGGCCAAAAGTCAAAACACTGCACTGCACCAGTTACCAAGAAGGAGAAAAATGACTGCTACTGCTGAACCCAGGACACGCTCCAACAGATCTTACTTCAAAATAACATCAGGTGTTACAGATGTATCTTCAGACACAGAGAATAAAAATCTTAGATAATGTAGCTCAGGGTGAAATTCAGATTTTTTCCAGTGATTTGCAGTCAGTTCTCTGCCGTCTAAATATGGAAATGCTTTAGGATTGCTACAAAAAAAAATAAATGCTGAAGCTGTATCAGTTCTGCTGTGGTGCATTTTGGTGCTTCCTGCCCATAAACTACTGTGTTTTAATGATGCTTAGCAGTCAGGGTGGGAAAATATTCCTCAAATTCCTTATACTTTACTTTTTTAAAGCAATAAACTTGGGCCAAAAAGCACGGATGGAACTATGGAGCTGAAGCTGATTGTAATTCTTCCAAGTCAGCGTTACTTCCCCACTGCACCCTCCTCTTGTGCCACAGCAAAGTCTTTTTCCATGGCACTTGTGGAGCTTTCTTCGCACCAAAGCAGTGGGAAGCATTGACCCCTCTCCCCAGGCACCAGTGGCAGCGGGTTCTGCCTTCCTCCCTTGCCTCGCAGCTCCTCGTGCTTTCCTGACAAGGTCTGAGCAGGGCAGAGACCCCCTGGGACCTGCCCGTCCTGCGCATCCTGACCTCGCTATGCATGCGGCCAAGACGGGGATGGCGGCAGCGGCCGCTGTGCAGCTGCCCCTGGAAAGCCGGGCAGCAGCGAAGCTCCGCTGGATGAAATGGGTCCTCCTGATGGAGGCTCCGGCCACAAGCCCCGGGCCGCGGGCTCCTCCGCACGCAGCGCGGAAAGCGCCCCGGCCGCGGTGGCGGCGAGCGCGGCGGCTCCTCCCGCGCCAACCGGTCCCGAGCGGAACATCCGCGCCGCTGCTCCCCTCCCTGCTCCGAGGTGCCCGCTGCGCGCCGCGGGGCGGTGCGTGCCTCAGCGCGGGGTCAGCTGCTCGGCCTGCCGGGCCGTTCCCTGGGCCTTGGTTTGGGTTTCCTGGCTGATGCGCTTCACAGCGCACGGTGCCGCCGCCTTAACCAGTCTCTGGACAGCTCATAGGAACTTTAAGACTTCTTGTTTGTGTTTAATACTTGCTCCCTGGAAGAGCAAGAATCCCCTTTCCTTCCAGAGGGCTCCATGAACAACTACCACGCATGTTTTGAATTAGTCCAAATAGCCACTTTCTTTGCTTCACTCAGTTCTAATGCTCTCAATCAAGGCCATCAGTTCTGCCTTTCGAGCTGAAGTGGTGCAAGGTAAAGAATTTGCTTCTGTAATAGAATCCTCAGTAGGCACCGCATATCCTGCATATCGAATTCCATCTTCCACAAAACTGCTGCCATCCGTGTATAATTCCCAATCAGAATCATCTGGTGGTCTATCCTTTAAGTCTTCTCGACTGGAATAGACATGTTCAGGGGTCACCGAACAGCCACGTTCTAATTGTCCTTCTTCCTGCATGGAGTTCAAAAAGACTGCAGGCTTACTCAAGGTAGTTGTTTTCAAAATGACATCATCTTGTTCTGTCACAATCACTTGGTATTTCATCATGCTGCTAGGGGGTAACCAGTGACCCCCCTTTTGTTCTAAACCAGTAATTACCACGTGTGGAACATACACTGTTATTGCCATTCCCAAAGTTAATTTCGAGCTTCTTGCGTTAGCATCACTGTAGCAGCAACTGCTCGGAGACAAGTAGGCCATCCTCTGCTCACAGTGCCACAGTGCCTCGTTGTGTGGAGAACTACCCAACCGGTCTTTTCCAACTTCCTATTTTCTGAGTCAGCACCACTGATGCAAGATGTTGTCTTTCATGAACCAATAACTGAAAATCTTTGGTTACATCTGGACGTCCCAGTGCTGGTGCAGTCATTAAAGCCTGTTATTAAGTACAGAAATGCTTTCTGCTGTTCTGGGCCACACACAAAACCTTTTGGGCTCCATAGGGCAGCTTTGCTATCAGACAGTAAGTAATACACTATCCAGAGGCGACACCATCCGGCCATTCCCAGAAATGCTTGTAATTCACGGACATTTCCAGGCTCGGGAATGCTGCAGATCGCCTCTTCACGGTCTGTTCCCAGTTGTCGCTGCCCGTTTGAAATCTCAAAGCCCAGCTATATTGCAGTTTGGCTTGCTGTCTGAGCCTTGTTTCTAGACGCTTTGTAGCCATTTAGTCCAAGAAAGTTTGAAAGGTCTACTGTTACCTTGATACACGTTGGTCCCTCTTCTGCAGCAATCAAGATACCATCCATGTACTGTAGAAGCAGATGTCCAAGTTTAGGTTTTGTATCACTTTGCTTGCACTGTTCCAGCTGTTTTGCCAGCTGGTTACCGAAGATGATCGGACTATTCATGAACCCTGATGGCAATGCTGTCCATGGTAACTGTGGGTTTCGTCCTGTTTGCGGATTCTCCCACTTGAAAGCAAATAGTTTTCAGCTTTCCTCCTCTGCAGTGTACAAAAGAAAGCACCCTTTAAATCAAGCACTGTAAAGCACTGATGGTCCTCTCTTGATGCTGTGGAAAGCGTGTATGGATTTGCAGCTACAGGGTGTATGTCTAACTATTTGATATATAGCCCATAAATCTATATTTACCTGAAGGTTTCCTTACTGGTAAAACCAGAGTATTATATTCTGACCCACACTCTTCTAGAATCCCAACCTTTAAGAATTTACCAGTCAATTTCCCGATTCCTGGTCTAACCTCTGGCTTGATTGGATATCACTTGATCCTGTTTTTTCCCTGTTCTTTCAACTCTATTTTCACAGGTTGGGCTGTCTTTGGCTGACCAGGTGTGTCTGTACTTGACCATTGGTATAACAGCCTGATCTACTTCCTGTGGTATCTGTTCCTTAACTTTCTTCTGTTTCATCAGTATTTCCCCTGCCTTTGATTCTGGTACTTTTAAAAGAATCTCTCCTTTTTCGAACACTATTTGCACCTTTAATTTGGACAATAAATATCGCCCCAACAAAGGTATTGCAGTCTGGCTCATATAAAAATTAGTGTGCAAGTACCTTATTTCCAAATGTCAAGTCTAGGCTTGGCCTATTTTCTTGCTTCCCAATCGCTCCAATTGTACCGGCCATTTTATTTCCAGATTTCCCTTTGCAGGTGTTCAGAACAGAATATGTTGCACCTGTATCTACTAAAACTTCAACCTTATCATCTCCAGGCTTAATTATAACCAGAGGCTCAGCTGGGTTCCCCTCTGGGCTCTTCAGATGTCTGGCGTCATCATCTTTGCACCTTCTTGCCGACTTGTCTGTAGTTTAGGGCAGTCATTTTTCCAATGTCCCTTTTCCCTGCAACATCCATCCCTAGGGATGCATTAGGTTCTTGGTTCCAAAGTTTCTAAACCCTCCTGTTCCTCTAGCTCGCTCTCTTCCCTTTCCTACATTCCCTGTTAAAAGAGCTGTTAGTCTGCTCTCTCTACCTTTTCTTTTCTTTCTTTGCTCTTCTTCCTTTTCTTGATCATCCTAGAAGGCCACCAAGTTGGTCAGGCAGGATTTGCCCATAGTGAAGTCATGCTGGCTGTCACCAACCACCTCGTTTTTCACGTGCGTGCTTTCCAGGAGAATCTGCTCCAAGATTTTGCCAGGCACAGAGGTGAGACTGACTCGTCTGTAATTCCCCTTCTTGAAAATGGGGGTTATATTTCCCTTTTTCCAGTCATCGGGAACTTCTCCTGACTGCCATGATTTCTCAAATACGATGGCCAGCGGCTTCGCAACTTCATTCACCAGCTCCTTCATGACCCGCGGGTGGATCTCATCAGGACCCATGGACTTGTGCACATTCAGATTTTTAAGATGGTCTCGAACCAGATCCTCTCCTACAGTGGGCACAAGGTCTTCAGTCTCACAGTCCCTGCATCTGCCTTCCAAGACGTGGGTGGTTTGGTCATAGCCTTTGCCAGGGAAGACCGAGGCAAAGAAGTCATTCAGAACCTCAGCCTTCTCCAAATCCTGTGTAGCCAGTTCTTCTGAGAGCTTCTGGAGAGGGCCCACATTGTCCTTTGTCTGTCTTTTGTTAGCTACGTACCTATAGAAGCCTTTCCTGTTATCTTTCACATCCCTTGCCAGATTTAATTCTAACTGGGCCTTAGCTTTCCTGATCTGGTCCCTAGCTTCCTGGGCAACATCCCTGTATTCTTCCCAGGCTGCCTGTCCTCACTTCCATCTTTTCTAAGGTTTTTATATCATATATAAGGATTTTTTATAATCAGTGAGCTGCAGTCCCTGGGATCTCTCTTTTGGCAGCCTGGCCCCAGTCCCATCTGCTGCACTGCAGTGAGGAGCAGCCCTGTGGCTGCTAGAGCCGCCACTGCCCTGTGCAGGTCCTGGGCAGCCAGGGGCTCTGTGCCTCCCTCTCCTACCCCTGCCCTGGCAGTGGGGCTCAGTGGCACCTTGCTGAGTGCCACCTCCCCTCAGGTCCTGTCCTTCCCTGGGGTCACCCTGCTGAGTGGAGAGGGCTGCAGCCAAACCGGCAGCGCCGGGGCCGTGCTGCCGGCAGTGTGCTGGGCAGCAGCAGGTCGTGCGGAGCTCTCTGCACAAGGCTGGCTGCAGCGTACCTGAATGACACACTGCAGGAGATCAGTGACGGTGAGTAGGGGCAGTGCTGTGTGTGCTGGGGCTGGTGGGGCAGGGGACAGAGCCTGGGCAGCGTGCTGCCGTGCCCTGTCCTGCTCCAGGGAATATCTCAGGGGCATTTGTTGTAATCCTGAGCGGCAGCTTCCAGGTGATCTGTTTGTCCCACCTGGCCAGGGGAAGGGATGGCTGGGGCTGGCATGGTCTGGAAGGGATGCCTGCAGGTCTCTGCACATCAGCAGGTTCCAGCTCTTCTCTCTTTCCTTCTGTTGCAGACCAACAGCTTTTGGAAGAAGACAACAAACTCCAGGTCTTGCCCCTGGCAGTTCAGACCATGCACATCCTGAGCTGTACAATGGTGTGGCCAAGATGGGCATCGTGGTTACGGGCGCTGTGCAGCTGGCTCTGGAAAGCCAGGCAGCAGCGAAGCTCTGCTTAAGAAAATGGCTGGTGGAAAATGTTGCCTAAATGCTTTCTTAGGTCCCCAGTAGGACAGATGCATTAAAGCATTGTTACTGTCCCCTGTTCCTCCAAACAAAGTCAACCTGAACAAGAGCAAGCAGGGAGATCCTCACCAACACTCTGAAACACTCTGTCCTCAATACCATCATGAGTGCGGTTCTCAGCCCCTTGCAAGGCAGTCCTCCCAGCAGGAGTTGAGAAGCTGCTCAGTGCTTCTCAGCAGAGGCTGCCAAGGGCTGCAGCAGCAAACATACCCTAGTAGAATGATAACACATCCTCAAGGGGTCTGGGAAGCAGCAGTGTCATGGCGTGACATGACCCAGTTCCTCATCTCTGGCATCTGCAACAAGGACAGAGACACCACAGCAATACTTCCTTGTTAGTAACCCAGGAGCAATGATTGAGATGCTTCTGTGTCAAATGAACATGGCCCAAGCCTTTATTCACACAACCAATTTAACATTTCCTTGTTTGTCAAGTTCCGCAATAGCCAGTTCTTTCAAGATTTGTATTCTTGAGTCATTGGCTTTCATATTCATCTTGTTCATCTCCAAAACACTCAGTGCTCCTCTATAAGAGAAAAGCAATTATTTAGCAATACAGGGTATCAAACATCAGCTCTGGCAGAAAAAGGCTGAAAAGAGCATTCTATTTCCTGAACTACTTTTGCAAGTACTCTGTAAATCTCAGTTTATTCACATTTTCTGTCCTACATCAAACTGAGAAGTCATTTGCTAATCCAACCCCTGGGCTAAAGACACAATTCCTGAGTTTAAATTTCCTTCATTTTAACATCACCCTGCAAGAAACCTGCAGCGCACATGCCAGAGAGGACTCGGGCTCAGAAGGTGGGAGGGGAAGTGCACAGGTGACTTAAATCAAATTATGAAGTTATAATATAGCCATGAGGGGTTAACTTAGCTGCTTTTGTTTAATTTGAAAGGGCTGAATTTCTTTACAGCTTATGAAATTCTTACTAATGGCTTTAAGTCTTATCTGTTCTTGTTTACAATGAAGTGGTTCAATAACTCCCTGTACAAAAATAACTCCCTGTACAAATTGTTCAAGTCTGATAGTTTAACAGTACTTCTGATAGTTCTTGGTACAGTCAGAAGTATTTCCTCAATGGTTTGAATTGTGATTCTAAAAATAGGGTTTCTTCAGAAATCAGACTTTCGTTGCTTTTTAAGAAACCCCTAAAATGAGTCTAAGGGCAGATTATTCAGCAAAAGGAAGGAGAAAAGGATGATACTCCCCCCAAACCATCACTGTACCTGCAGACTCAACAAAAAATCATATATTTTGAGATTTGATGTGGAGTAACAAATTTGGTTTGTCAATGACTAGTTGGTTGTTCTGTTTTTTTTTTTTCATTTGTTCCTTTTTAAAGCATTAGGAAAATTCAATTCTATAGGAAGGGATGAGCTATCTCTGTAGTAACTGCTATTTCTGCAGTAAGACTGGTACACCCTTTCTTCCAGACCATAAACACAACAGTAACTACTTCAATCCCATCAAAAGCAAGGAAAACTCCCAGAGACATGGGAACTGTATGTGGAATGTAACTAAGGGGTCAGTTTTTTTATATTAAAGTCTAAATTCTTCATGTAAAAGCAGTAGCTACTAGTGCTTGAGAGTGAAAATGTTCAGTGAATTTACTGAACATCACAGGCTGTATGTTTCATAAATAACAGAGAAACTGTATGGAGGTCTCAACCTGTTCCTCCTTACTATGAGATTTGCCCCTCTGGTACTCAGGGTTAATACAGCTTTTATTTGTCAGCTGAAGTTATTTACAGTATCTGCCTTTTCCAAAGGTAAAACAGTTGAATTCATTACTCCCTGATTCTAGATGGTAACTTGGTATGTTTAAATAGTACAGAACTATAGGAGTTCAATATTAGAGATGGAGGTCTTTAGAGAGTGATATTATCATAAAGCTTACCTCCTGGGGCTGGGGTGTGGGGAGATTAGTAAAGGGGGGGAAAAAACAACAGGAAGATTATTCCTTCAGCACTTACCTTCAGTTGAGGCAGTGCTTGTAGATCTTGAATAAGATGGCTAAAACCAAACAAGATAATATCATGATTGTTGGAATTTTGTTTAGAGATTATTTTTTACAAGTTCATTTCTGCAGAAGTAATTACATTTTACCACTGGATAAACAAGGATCTTGCAGCCACTGAAGTCAGCAGTAAAATCTCAGGCATTAAAGAAACCCTGCCTTCAAATAAAAGGTAAGCTTAAACTGGATACAGAAGGATTTATATGCAAGTCAGATGAGCCTCTTCAGCTTTCTCCTTTGCATTCCAGTATGGATCTAGCTGAAAGCCCGGCACATGCAGCAAAGGAAAAAGATGGCTTTCCTATTCTCAAGCAGCCTTCAGAGGCTGACAGCTCTGATGAGCTGAAGGTAGCTGTATCTAACTCCCCATAGCCAGAAATACAACACAGATGAAAAAATACCAGAGTCCCTTTGCGACATTTTGCCATTCTTTCTGCCTTTCAGAGAGCATCTTCAAAACATAATGATGACATAGGGACTGACATCAATTAAACAGGCCTCAATAGATGCAGAATACAGCTACATTTTGCACTGGTTTAAGACATCTGTATGTGTGCGTGAGCATTAAGTAAAAGACAGACATTGAGAGATTGTATCAACATAAGAGAAGATATTTACAAACAGATAGTGAATGAAGTTGTGAGATGCTGGACAGCTTTCCTGTCAGCCAACTGTGGCAATAAAGAGACAGAAAGCAAGGAATCCTGTGACAGAGGAGTAGTGGGCAGTGAAAAGACATGTAGAAAAAGCTAAGGTCGATAATTATACTCTATTAACCTTCTTAAAATTTTGCTTTTAATAGGAGTCACAGACCAAACCTTTGCAGATAATTATATCAGAAGTTTGTGCTTTGAGTAGCTTTGGGAGAATATCTGACATTTTAACAAGCATTATTTTCTATGTTCTGCTTCATTACAGTTAGAATATATTTATTGTTCCTCATATTCCAAAATGTATTTAGTATTTTACATGAAATTAGATTTCTCTACATTTTGATATATGTTGGTTTGAATTAATTAAATTCTTTACTCCCACCCAAAGGCTTCTTATATAACGCATTAACAGAACAATAGGATCAAGAAGAGCAATCAACTACCTCTCTGAAAAGAAATGTAAACGTATCCCAGTTAAAAGGTAAGGGGAACAAAGCCTTCCATCAAAGCCAATTTTTTCTTTGTGGATAATTTAATTGTAACAAATAATAAAATTAATCAACATCGAATAAAAATGAAAAGGTTTGTTAGAAACTTTAGTCCCATTTCTGGAAAAGAAAAAAAAAGTCCATTCATTGGAGAGGTATTAATACAATACCCTTCCAACTTCAGATGGGCTACACTCAGGTTTAATGGTTTCTGGAATATAGACATGCTTGGCCTCATTACCTCTTCCACTAGCAATTCAACAGTTTGGGAGGTTAACTGCAGTGCTGCAGCCTGTTCTTCTGCTGACAGGGGTAAGCACTAGGAAAAACAAACAAACAAACACAGAGAACTCTGAAACTTTCAGTTCCTAGGGTGATAATATTTACAGAAGAACTCAATGTTTGTGTAGCCCTTTCCTTAAGGAAACTAACAGTAGATTCCTACTTGCCTTCAAATGAAACAAAATCTACAAGCAAAGTATTTCTGAAAAATCCAACCATAATATTCCTTTAACATCAGTACTATACATGATTCAACAGAAAGAAGAAAAATTATTCAGTAAGAACTAGTATTTCACTTAAAGACCTGAGTTTCTCCATCACAGTTTAATCCATCTTTGGTTTAGGATATATACAAAGTTCACGAAAATCTTTATCTAAAAAGTCTAAATAAAACTCAAGAGACAAAAAGTCTTCCACTTTAACAAAGTCCAAATATGAAATTATTCTTGGCAGCGTAACCTTGGAACCCAGGCAGAGAAAATATCTTTCCTTTCTGTGGCATAACTACTGTCTTTTAAATCATTATAGAGTACATTTTATCTATAGAATTTACCAGTAACCTCTTGAGCTTTTGGCAGATTAAACACAACCTTGAGGTACTGTCATTAGAACATTTTAGCGAGAGCTGAGATCTGGGAATACATTTCAGTCACACCAGTTTTGTCTTTGCCACTAGACTATCAATTAGCTTTTTTGATCTAAATCCCCATATTTGTAAAGGGATGGAATTAATGCTTTCACAACCTCTTCGAACCTGTGATGAACCAGTGCCTGGAGACCACTTACACAAATGTTCTGTTTGTTATTGCCTTTTTTTTAATAGGCATTATACTGAGAAAAACATACTTTGTACTAGAAGCAGTTCCACTGCAAATGTTACAGTGTGTTGCCTTTAACTTACTTTAGACAGCACAAATGCATTTGCCACTTAAAAGCTTCTTTGCCTTTTGAAATTGTTTTCTCTGTCCAATTTCTTTAAGGTGGCTACTTAAAACTATGTCAGTATAGAACGGGGACGCAGATGTGCACAGAGGCATGAGTTGCTTTGAAACTAATTCAAACGTGTGTCACACCATTATCATGGAATCATTCTGGTTGGAGAAGACCGTTAAGGTCATCAAGTCCCAGCGTTAACCCAGCACTGCTAAATCCACCACAATATAAGCCAATGCCTTAACTGCAAAAGGTATTATAACAAAAAGTCTGAAGAATGATGGTATTACTTCACCTCCAAACTGCATACCACTAGCTTAACTGTCGAGTGATGAATCAGGCTTGTGTTTTATCAAAAAAAAGCTCCAGTCTTGCAAACATTTCTTCTGGTAAGCTTACTTTCTAAAAGCCTTCTAAGAGTCTTCACATGTAACAGTTTCCAATGCAACTACTTAGGTCTATGTAAGGGTTACACAGACACATGTTCATTTACATGAGTGAGACACAAGGGATTAAAATGAAAATACTACCTCAAGACCAGCATGTTGCTTTAACACCCGAACTATCTTCATTGTGTTCACTAGAGCAGCACAGATGCTCCTGATGGATTCTCTCTGCTCTGTGAAAACTTTTTTCATCTGCATAGACAACGTTTTGTAACGAGATTTCACCACGGCAATTTCTTCCAAGAGAGCAACTGGATTTTCCTATGTAGAAATTAAAAGTATATTTAAACTATGTAAGAAGAGAAAATTAAGGTGGCCCATACAAATTAAAAATGTAGGCATTAGGCCACTAAAATATAACATTAAATGACCCTTTACAATAAAAAGTGTAGCTGAGAGGATGTTTCATCTATACATTTAATCTTTCATAAGGAGAAATGACAGTGTTAATAAAACAGGATAAGTCTGTGGTTCCACAACAAATACAGGAGGATGAGTTTACTGTGTTGGTGAATTTTAATGGTTTGTCTGGAATAAATCTGGGACTTCTAACTAAAAAGATTATTTTCCACTACATGTAACAATATACACTGATACAAGGACTTACTTATAAAATCCTTTATAGGATGCCACTTATTTTCTTCCTATCATCTCTCCCTCAAATCTGAATTTAGTCATTGCTCATAAGGAAGATTATCTTTGATCTCAAAGCAAGGGTGTGTTTTAGCTCAGACTGGAATCTGTCTCTCAAATTTAGGTGTTAACTCTGCTACTCATTTCTCAAAGCAGAACATGGGAGAATTTCATGATACCAAGAAATCAAAGGGGTTTTGTTGGTTTCTGCACTGAATTCATATTGTCAGTTATCTTGATATACAAAACAGGAAAGATCTTATAACAAGAGCCTAACAACTAGATAAAAGAACAGCCATGTATATTTTAGGATTAAAGAAAATTACCCATTTATTACCAACTTCATACAAAATGCAATAAAATCTATAAATTTAGTCTGAAAATACTACCTCTGGTGCCAGATCATCAGGAAGACCTTTCAATATTTCAAACTCCAGTCTGTGTCGAATATAATCCAGGTCAGATTCTGCCTTCTGGAACTAAAATATTTCAGATCAGCCACAGTATGTTAAAAAACAAAAATTGCAGACAACCCCCAAATGTTTGCCTTTCCAGTATTTCAGGAAAGCAGAAGCCAGATGCCTCTGTTTTAAAGGCTTGTGCACTATACAAGTAAGTTTCTATTCCTCCAATCCATTCCATTAGCTAATGTCTGCCAATTATACTGACACACTTCTAGCTTAAAAAATAGAAAGCAATAAACTTTCAGGCTTGACAAAACCTCTCACATGTAAGAATTACATGTGCACACACGCACTTCTATGAATTTTACCCTCTTTCTAACCTAAATGTCCCAATTGTTCTCTTTGCATCAGTACCTTTTTTCTGCAGCTCCCCAAAACACATGAAAACATTTCCACCTCCTCCTAATTTACATGCCTTTGTAATGCCAAATGTCTCAGGATGAAGTTTTTAGGTACTAGACCAAAGGGCCAAGTTCTATCAATAGAAAGAATTTGATCTTCATTGAATGCAGGAGGTGTTTGATTTTTTTTTTTCCCTCCTGAGATATTAACATATTTTCCATCCTTTTTTAGAGCTTTGTCTTGGCTAGTTGCTTTTCTTTCCAAACCCTAAAAGTCCTGTTAGCAAAACTTCAATACTCAGTTACTTAGCAGAGATTATGTACATGTGTTCAGGATCCAAGCATATCAACAGAGATATTATTAATTATACCAGGAATGCATTCTCTCAGATGATTATAATACATTTCATTATTCCCCAATAAATTAGATTGACAAATAGATAATAAAATTGGTAACATCACATTTCTTTCCATGGGATAAACAAGCCACCAGAGAATTATCTAGTTGCCTTGTAAAACAGTCTGCTGATAGCATTATTGCTTAATTAATTTTAGTCTGCAGTTTTAATATTAAGGACTTCTGCTTTAAAGAAAGGCAGTTTTCCCAGTTCACAAACAACTCATGAATTTTTTAGCATCACAATTTAGTGATTGTACAATCACAGAAGAGACACTGATGAAAGCAAGTTAAAAACAGTTGTAATTTACTTCACTTAGTTTTCACTAGTTATCTTGCGGTTAACCCTGAAGTCATCATTACAACTCTCTTAAGGATCACAGTAGGGCTGTATTTATTGAGTGTATCCCAAAGTACTGACTGGCAGAGCTGTAGAGGCAGCTAAAGTGCCAAGTTTCAGTAGTGTTTGGATGTAGCCTCTAGTCAGACCAAAAGGATGTTTATGTTTTAAACATCAGCCTTTGGATCCACCTTCAGGAACTGCCACTAATACCTTTGAGAATCTGGAACTTGAGATAGCCTGAAGGAATAGTGCTCGATCCAAGGTACTGTACAAGTAAAACCCCCTTTCTGATGTAGTGAAAAATGTATGATTTTCCCTAAACATATGCACCTTCAGTACATTGTCAAATAATAGTTTAAGAAAAGGCAAATAAATCTAGTAAAGACCCTGAGTACCTCTAACTGAAAGGGAAAGCTGTCCCTGCTATGCCCATAACTTACCATCTGCCTAACAGAATTCCTTCCCATCTATGCCCCCAAACCCAGTTATGATAAAATGCAAGAATAAAACACTTTTTATTACACTATGTATTTTTAAAGAGTCATGAGGGATTTTTTTCCTAACTGCTCAATCATTTATGTTCTCCTCCACTAGCAAACATTTTTAGGTTTTCATTTCTAGAGGCAGGTACCCCCAAAAGATATTTTGCTTTTCTCCAACTTCTCCATTTGATTACTCTTTGGAAAAGCAGTTAATTATTTTAGGCGAAAGCAGACAATGAAGATGGGCGCCTTTCAAATTTATCCATAAGATTCTATTCCTGAAATGCTCAGTGTTGGTAATTTGAGATTTACAGAAAGACAGTAAGGCACTAATATCCTGCTACTACAATTCAAGGCACTGAAAATGGAATGTGAAGCTGAATGCTTATCCACCACATGGCTGTAATTTTAACATTTGTGCTTAATGGAAACACTAACACAGTTCAGTATCACTGCTTTCTCCCAAAAGTATATTCTAAAAGAAACAATATTTATTAACAGCAATTTCAAAACATGCTTAAAAGGACTACCACATGCAGTTTTAGGGAACATACCCCTGCAAAAACATCACCTTAATGTTGTAGGGTAGGACCATTCCTATGATGAGTACTGTACAGCAATCACACAGAAAAAGCAGGTTT
This sequence comes from Pezoporus wallicus, assembly GCF_028554395.1. Lineage (NCBI taxonomy): Eukaryota > Metazoa > Chordata > Aves > Psittaciformes > Psittacidae > Pezoporus > Pezoporus wallicus. The sequence goes on from NW_026635013.1 coordinate 26,807, forward strand.
TGAAATGTAAATTTGTAATTTACTCACAGGCTTAGGAAAAAAAGTGTCAGAAACCGTGAGGTGAGACTCTGCTTTCAGATGCTTTGACAATACTATTGCACTGCTAGCTGTGAAGTACAGTAGTGCAATAAAGTCAGAGCATTCGTTAGCAGCAAGAATTCTGTACGAGTCATCAGTAGACTCAAAATATGTACCTGAAAAAACAGGTTGAGTCAGATAGTGGTTTCTGTGGATCAGGGAGAATTGGATAAGGTTAATGTTCACCAAATACTAAGACACACAAAAACTCACATATTTCAGGGCATTATTATTATTCATAATCCCCCTCATGCCACTGACCAACAGGAGGGGAAAACTACCCAACAGATCTATCAAAAACTCCATTTCAAACCATCTGGTGCTCTTTTAACTGGAAACTACAATTCTGAGTTTATTTATTAAATCTGTCTCACAGAAAACAAAGATTCTAAACTGCTCTCAGACAGATGTTATTAAACTGCATTAGAGGGAACACTTTCTGGATACCAGAGTTTATTCTTTGCATTTGCAAGTGTTGAATCACTTTAAAATGCACAGACACACACTCATTTCCCAACACTGTGGATGTACTTTACCACTGAGGCTACCAGATGGATGTCAGAGCACCATGGGGGGGGGGGGGGGGGGGGGGGGGGGGGGGGTGTGTGTGTTTCATAAATCTCAATAAAGGTGTTTCTTTTTAACCAAACAGTAACTTTACATAAAAAGTTGGAGAACTCTTAGGGTTTCGAGGTGCAAAGACTGTTAACAACAAAATGCAAAAAAGCAGTGGGATGGAGCGGAGAGAGATGGATGGTTGCTGATGCACATAGAGCAACAACTTGTGCCAACTCCACACCTGCAACATTTCTCCAGAAACCACCACAGGAAATAAGAATGCTACACAGTGTTCTTTCCTCTTTGTAGGGCACTTACTTCCAAGGAAAAACACACACAGGAATGATGGTATTTGTAATTAAAAGACCAGTTAATGCTTCCCCTTGGCAAATAACTAGAAGACAATGAGTGCAAAAACAAAACAAAAGAAAACAAAACAAAAACCTGGCAATCCCATTCTACAGTTGTTTTGAGCACCACCTTCTGGACTCAGACAGTGGCTTCTGACTTCTAACTATAATAACAGTAATAATGAGTAACGTAGATAGCATTGCTGGCCAATGCCCTTTTAACATTGCACTGCTTTTTGTGCATGATCACTAGTAGTACAACATAAAAAGGGCACTGGACAGACACCACTCGAAGAAAAAAGTAGGTCCACTATACCAAAACCACAGGGACAGAAAGTAACTGAGTTGCTCTGAATGAAGCACTCCCAGCTCATCTGACGCTTTATCCATTTGCTGTCACGTTTTACTAAATGGGTGTCCACAAAATTTCTCTCAGTGCAGACTGCCAAAGTGCATACTGGAAGTCACCAGCTCAGGGTATGAAGTCCTGAGCATTAAAGGTTAATGGAATGCTTGTACACAAGGATACATTTGTCAGCAGTAACTACCATCTACTGTATTTTCAGGGGAGGCCTGACTGTGTCTGTTGAAGCTGTTGGAAAGGTCTCCAATCTCAGCTGCCTTCAAGGAACACTTGTGCAGCACAGTCTCCGGTGCCTAAGTCCCAGTATTCTTAGTTAAAGTGTTAATAAGTCAGCTTTACAATATTTTGCATAATGAAACTCTGTAGACGTCATGGTTCATTCCACTCTGGTTATTGTACTTTGAGGAACAGTCTCAAATAACCATTGATTACCTAGTGTTTTCATATACATTGTCCTTTATAAGCTCCTACACATTATTTTATCCCTAAACTGAACAAAAAGACTAAACCAAAGACTAAAAGAAAGCTTCCCATGACATGCATGTCAAAACCTCCAGGGAAATAAGAAGTGCTATTTTATCACACTTCTGTGGAGATAGCTGACTTTCACAGGAAATCCAGGAAGAGGAAACAATAAGCAGAAGGAAAAGCAAGCGACACAAAGCTGTGATGTGAGACATAGCTGCCAATGTACATATTCTGATTAAGTTAAACAATGATGAAGGGGAATATTACACTTTGGGATGAGGTTTGTATATAGGAAATTAGTAAGTGAAACTGTTTGAGATGTATTTAAGGAAACACACTTTTTTTGAAAACAAACCAAACTAAACCAGATGCAGACACAACTGCCTTGTGCCACCCGCAGTTTCAGTGGAAGAAGGCAGCCAGGGATACCATCTTCCACCATCTGAATGAAGAATTAACACAAGAATCAAACAGAAAAATATCAGACTAACGGAGTGAAATCAAAATCAATTTCTTTTTCAAATGGATTACCCAAAGATCTGGGGTAGTCAGAAGAGGGTGAAAGACCAAGCTGTAGTCTCCACGCTTTTGGAAATCGCTGTGTGCCATCTGTGTGGATAATAGACCCAAACAAGCTCTCCACCTTGAAGTAATCTGTGCAATAATCATATTGGTCTACTCATAAAGTAGATCATTAAGACAATGTCCCACTACAGTCTTCTTCCACTATTATATATAAAAAAACCCTGCTAACTTTATGTGAGCACAAATACCTCCCTGACTATTTACATGACCTAAAATGAGAATTGCTTGAAAGTAAGACTTTCAATAACACACATAAATAAACTATAATGTTAAATAAATAAATACCAACATCTACCTAGGTATCTCTAAGTAGATTTCTAAATTATTCTTGCTAAACTAGGCTTTTAAATAAATAATACTAATAAAAGATATGGGGAGATCGAGTTTACACTATGGGCAAGGCTGAGGTTTTGAATTTGAAATTAGAATAACTTCAGAGCTCTGACAGGAATACAGTATGTCCCTGAATTAAAATACTGTCTACTATTACCACTCTACATACTCAGTGTGATGACTGCAGCTGAGTAGCCAAAGAGGAAGAAAAATAACCCCCACCTCCTCAAAAGCATGGCTTCTTAAAGCAAAAGCAAGACAAGACACACCACCTTGTTTTTAAGGTGCGGTAAAACTGAGAATTAGGCAGGACAGTTTGAAATCTCTGCTCTTTCAAATAATGCAGGTATTCTGGTGTTTATTCAATTGTTACTTTTTATTTCTTAACAGAAATAGAATCACAGAATAATTTAGGTTGGAAAAGACCTTTAAGATCATTGTGTCTTATGTTGCAGAGATGTGCAGGTCACCCTGTGAGTGACAAAGGCAGAACTAGCTCATGTTTAGACAACTTTCAGCCAATTGCTTCTTTGCAGGCAACAAACACTTCCCTGGCTCCCAACTGAGCTTTAATACTCACACTGTGCTGGAGAAGTGACACTAAACTAAGTATGTTTAAACACAGGAGCACTGAGCTGCACAGCAGTTTTGTGTATTAAGGTCTAGTGCCCATTAGGTTAAGGGATAATGTGGATATAAGATATTCCCCGCCGTGTTTTCCCAGCATTCCTCCTATTATTTTCTCTTGAATAGTCTGCTTTGGTTACGTTACTGTGTACAGGTAACAATTAGGAATCTATTAACCTCATTTTGACTTACTTCTTAATGAGAATGTGAAACCAAGATTGCCAGAGGATAAAAGAAAAAAACAACACAAAAATCTCTATTGTGCTGTTTGTGTTTGTATTTAATAACGCACCTTTTTCTCCATGAGGACACTTGTAGTTTATCAATTAAGTCTATCAATTAATTAAACTTATCAACTACATAACACTGCTGCTACTACAAATGACAAAACTTTTGTTAAGTTTTCAAGCAAAAACAAAAGGAGCACCATAGTTTGGAGAACTATGGCAGTACCAGCATTTTAATTTATATAGGGTTTAGGAACAGAAAATACCTTATCAGTTAAGGACTGGATGCATAAAACATCCCTGAAGCTTTTTAACTAAAACAAGAGTGTAAACTAATTACATTACACGGAAGGAAAAACGAAGATCAGGATTTGGAGGAGGCCACAAGGAACTTAGCTGTTTGAAGGGACGGCTTTCCAGTGCCTCCCAACATGCGAAAGCACAGCAGAGTTTGTGGGGCTTTTTTACTATTATTTCGCTTGTCCATGAGCGGCACAGGCAGAAAGGCGGTTATTACACCACGCAGCTCAGTCTTGCCCCCAGGGGCTGGCTCCGAGGAAGCTGAGCGCTGGAGCCGCCCTCTCCCCGGGACCGTCCGCGGCCCGCTCCTCACACGCCCCTCTCCTCAAGGTGCCGCAGCGCGGCCATGGGGGAGGCTCCCCGGCTTCGCTCCTGCCGCCGGCCCCGCGGACCTGCCCTGCTCTACCTGCCCCGCTCTACCTGCCCCGTCCTCCAGGACGGAGGTAGAAGCGGAGCCCCAGGCACCGCCGCCCCCGGCGGGCAGCTATCCCGGCGGTAAGCCATCCCACCGCCCCGCTTCCCCCCCTCCCAACCGGGTACGAATGAAACAGCCCAGAAGCCTCTCCTCCCCCGACACCCCCGCGGGGAAAATGGTCCAGCCCAGGTGAGAGCTCCACCCTCACCCCCCGCTGAGACAAAATGGATTCGTCCGGCAGCGCTCAGCTCCACACCGCCCCCCCCACCCCGCCGCGACGGGGAAATGAAGCAAACGGGACGGGACCGGACCGGACCGGCCGGCGGTAAACGCGCCCGGGACTGCGCGGAACCCGCCCCGCTCCAGGTGAGCGGGAAATGGCCAGGCCCTGCCCCCGCGCCGAGGGGGTGAATGGAGCGGCACAATCAAGCCCCGCCCCGCTCGGGGAGGGCCGGGGTGGGGGTGGGGGTGGCGGTGGTGAGCAGAATGGACCGGCCCGGCCGAACTTGCCCGACCCGAGCTGCGGGCGGCGGGCGCCCCGTCGAGGGCGGCGCGGGCTCCGCTCAGGCCCGGATGGGGCGCGGGCGCGGCTGGGGGCAGAGCGGAGGGCGGCCGCACTGCCCTCGTGCCTCCGGCCGCGCCCGCGCTCCGCTTTCCCACCTCCATCAGGCGGCAACCCGGTGCCTTCCGAGGCGCTCCCGCCGCTGCCCCGCCGGCCCCCGGCCCGGCCGCCCCTCATCCCGGCCGCCGCCCGCACTCACCATGGTCTCGAGCCTGGTAACCGCCGTCTCCATGTTGAATAGTTGACATTCCTCAGGCGGCGGCGGGGAGATCCCCACCCCCCGCTCCTCAGGGTGGGAGAGCCGGCGGCCCCCATTGGGCAGCTGTCACTCGCCGCTCGTCTGTCATTGGCCTCCCATTGGCTGGGCTCTGCGCGGGTTGCAGTTTGAATCGGCGGCGCCGAGCGGTAGGTGAGCGGTGGTGGGTCAGAGGGGGCGCCCGCGGTGGGGAGCGATATGGCGGCCTCATGTCCCCGGGCACCCGTCATACAACCGGGGCTCGGTGTGTGAGCAACTGGCCGCTCCTTGGCGCAGGCCGCGGACAGGGGCAGGGCCTGCCGGTCAGGCAGCGGGTCAGGCGCCGGGTCAGGCACCGGGTCAGGCACCGGGTCAGGCACCGCCCGGACCCCGTGTGCGGATCCTTCGCGTCTTTTGCCAGCGTTCTCCGCAAGCGCCATTTCCGCAAAGGGCAGTGTTTGTCACCTCGGGTTAAAGCACAACTGCCAACAAAAAGCCATAGAAAATGGGACTTTACATAGTTAGCGCCGTGTACAAATATATCCTTGTGGATCATAGGAACTTAAGGATGTATTTTCCCTCAGCTGTGTATGATGCTTCTAGGAAGACAACAGTGATTAAATTCTGGGTGGATTTTCTGAAATGTGGCTCATGTTCTTGCCTCTTTGGTGTAGCTCTGTGCCCGTGTGACAGCTTCAGTACATTCATTGTAAATGTGTCTTTTTAAACAGTAATGGCCAAGTATAAGAAACGCAGACGAAAACACAGAGCTCGAGCAGAATTTCTACAGGAAAAAGAAAGAGATGCTGCAAACTCCCAGGGCTCAGGTTGTTCTCCACGGTAGGAGGCCCAGCTTGAGCTTTTTAACTCAATTTTGGGTCCACTGTTTGGTCCCCGTGTGGAACTGACATCATAAATTGTACCTGAAGCTTGTCTATGTCCTGGCATGGATGCTGTGGAATTGTTTCACAGACTGGTTTGTGTTGGAAGGGACCTTAAAGCTCATCCAGTTCCAACCCCTGCCACGGGCAGGGACACCTTCCACTAGAGCAACTTGCTCCAAGCCCCTGTGTCCAACCTGGCCTTGAACACTGCCAGGGATGGGGCAGCCACAGTTTCTCTGGGCACCCTGTGCCAGCGCCTCAGCACCCTCACTGGGAAGAGCTTCTGCCTAAGAGCTCATCTCAGTCTCCCTTCTGGCAGGTTAAAGCCATTCCCCTTGGCCTGCCCCTACAGGCCCTTGTCCAAAGCCCTCTCCAGTTTTCTTGAAGGCGCCATTAAAGTATTGGAAGGCAGATATCTTTTGTATATTTTCTGGTACTCTATCATAAACTTTATAAGCAGGAAAAGCAATTTGGATAAAAATATATTGTATATGACACTCCCCTTTATCAAAATGCATTTTGATCTTTCCTGGTTTCTGTGGTCATGTTTGCTCTGTTGACACCTGCTGTTGCTGGTACTTGTCATTTCCAGATGATTGGTCACATTTAGCTTCTTTTAAAAGGCTGAAATGAGAAATACAGTTATGGCCTCATTCTGAAACATTCTGTTCCAGGTCAGCAGGTAATCTTCCTCTGAACACATCATCTGTCCCAAGCCATCTGTCCTCACTCTGGTCAGTAGCCTTGCCCAGTGTGAAAAACATGGTAAAACCCTTCACAACAACAGTGTCATTTTTGTACTGTTGGTGCCAGAACATGGTTGCACAGGTATGTTTTCTACTTCTCTACTTTTGACAGCGTGTGAGGTTGTTCTTAGCGCTCAGGTACAGGATATACAGTCAGATTTGAGAACTAAGTTGTAAATTTACTTATGTGTATTGAAGCATCTAAAACATAGCTAGTGCTTACTAACTAGTGTTGAAGAAATAAATATGAGAAGAGTGTCAAGGCAGCTGTGGACATTAAATGCATACGTGCAATTGTGGTTTTTTATTGGAATATTAGGAGAATTTGCAGTGACAGGGTGCAGTCTTCATAGCAGAAATGATTGTATGAGCTTTTCAGTCGTGTGAATTACAGTTCAGAATTTCTAGATGAAATTCATTTTTTTTTTGAGAGAAAGTTATTCCCTGTGCCCCTGCCAAGGAACTATTTGGTGAAATTTTGTATCTTTGTGTTGTGCCTTTCTGTTGACTACAGTAACATTTGTGATGGAACTTCCAGTAATAATCATAGCCCTGTATCTGGAAACATAACTTGATAGTGAAAATGCTAATCTGGTTTCTCTTTGTGCTTAGAGTTTTAAAGTGGTTAAAGACACCATATTTCCGTCACAAATCTACTTAAGGGAGCTAAATACATTCAGAGAGCAGCTGAAAAAGTTGGAAACTGAATTTTCCAGACTACAAGGAGCACTCCAGGTCAGTCTCACTCGTGGTGGGGCAGGGTAACATTTGCATAACACATAAGGCGCTGTGGTCAGTGCCAATAAACCTGGATCTGAAGAGCTTCTCTTTGGTCATTCTCTGCATTCAGCATTACCTCATAGCTAGAGGGAAGTGGTTTGCTGGTGAGCCTTGCAAGAGGCTTTCTATGTCTTTCTTAGAAATTTTGCTGTCTAAAATTCCATCTACTTCTGCCAATGGATTTAATATTCTCTTATTTATTTGTTTTCAGATGAATGGAACCACAGCCTCATCTTCAGAAAATTCTCTTTGTCAAAGGTGTAATAAACCACTTGTGGGTGCTCCTGTACCAATGCAGATGGGTCTGCCATCACCAGTATCCAGGCCTTCTGCAATACAGCTGCAGCCTGCATTTGCACCCCCTCCACCTCTTCCTCCTCCTCCACCACCACCACCACCACCTCCACTGCCCCCACCAAAACTGCCTCCAGCACCACTCCTCCTCAAAAGGGGCAATGGCTCCAAAGCAGTTCTGGTAGGGGGTGAGAAGGTTCCTCTGTTTATTTAATTTTTTTTTTTCTCGGGGCCGGGTTCCTTGGACCTGGTTCCATCAGGAATGTGCATCTTTGTGAACCTTCAGTCACTTGCCAATTCTAATTTCCCTTCCAACTGCCTTTGTACTCAGATTGCACCAGTGAAAAAAGATGGGCCAATGCAGATCACCCTCAGAGACCTCCTGAATGTTAAACTGAGGAAGGCAGATGGCAGAAGCAGGATGGACAAGGTAAACCAGGAGACATATGGTTAAACAGACAATGGTGTATCAAGGCAAACTCCACCTTGAACCAGAGTATTTTCTGCCTGTCAGTCCCTCATAGAACTTTCTCAGGTAATTAATTCTTCTCTTCAAAACCCCAGTGATCAGCTTTAAGTGATGATTCTGATCTTACACCCAGCACTTGAAGTGAAGAAAGTAAGTGACCCAAACTCGCCTGGCATGCAGGACAGTTCTGGTTTTATCTTAAGAGCATGTAGCATCATGTCTGTATGTTATTAACAGATTTGGAGGTTTTGTTTGCCCAGCTGAAATCTTGTTTGCAACAGTTTGGGGGTCTTAAAATAAATATTTTTAGCTAAGACACGCTCAAATTTTGATGACCGAAAGAAGTGTAACAGCCATAAACCCCAGGTTGGACAGAGCCTTGGGTGATATGGTCACCCATCCCTGAGGCATCCCTGCCCATGGCAGGGGAGATGGAACTAAGTGAAAAGAAGGTCCTTTCCAACTAACCATTTTATGATTCTGTGAAATATTTCAGAGTATAAATATTAAATAGATTTAAGGTCAGTGAAACACTTGGAAGTTTCATTTTGCTATGTCTTTTATCCCTTCAGGCAGACTCGCCAATGAAGACATGCAGGGCCTTAATTACAGTTTCAGATTTACAGAGTGTTAGTTTAAGACCTAAAACCAAGCCATCTGCTCACGTTACAAACTCCTTAATGTAAGATACTTTCTTCTTTTCTTTAGATTTTTTTTCTGTTCTAAACACTGATTAACACTGTTCAGAGAATGGAAAACATTTTAACAATTTGTTTTGTTCTTCTAGTACCCCTCCTAAAAATCACTTAGATCTTCGAAAACATCTGAAGAAAGTCAATATCCAGAGGTAAGTTCCTTCCTATTCTCTTGTTTTGTTTCTCTGAAGAGAAAAAAACAACAGAGAACTAATCAGAGTTCCTCCTGTTTCTGATCTGTTCAGGAGTCCTGGAGGCACTCCACTAAATGGCAAAGAAAACACAGAATGTGGGTCTGGGTTGACGCCACTAATGACACAGGCACTACGACGCAAATTTCAGGCAAGTCGCGGAGTCTCTCTTTTGGGAATGGTAAACTGACTTTAAAATCCACAGAATTCCATGCAGATTTACCCTGCAGCCCAGCACCACTGGTGTGTATTACACACGCTGCAGTGTCTCCATAATTCCCATCCAAAAGTGCTCCTTAACACAACCAAGGGTGCTCATTTTAACAGTAAAGAAACAACAGAACGGGAATGCTGTTGCCTGTTCCAGCAGGTTATTTGGCAATACCATGAGGAAAAATTGAGAGGTTTTCTTGATGGCCATTCCAGCTCCTCAACACCATCTCTATAGTTCCAGTTTACAAGAGAACAAAGTCGGAAGGTTAATAATGTCCTTTATTTTAAGGATTTGCCATGTCTGGTTCCTTTTATGGTATCATTTAAGAATTGTGCAGTAGTTTATCTCAGTCATAATTAGAACTGAGTTCGGATGTTCCAAGGCTGACCGTGTCCTTATTTTGACAGATGGCACATCCACAGAGCCCCTCACCTGCCCGGCTGAGTGCTGCAAACAGCTTTGACGAATAGAAGTAGTTTATGGAACACTGCGTTTGTCACCTCTGGTTAGGAAGGCCCTCGAATGCTGTTTTTCTCTTGCTCAGACTTATATATTTGCAAGTAAATCTTGCGTGCACAAGAACAGGACTTTATAAACTCCCTTTGGCAGATTTCTGCTTTTTAAAGGCAATGTCTTTCTAACATGTTTCGGTTTGGTTGCATCTTAATGGTGAAAAAATTAAGAAACTTCCTGAGCCTCTTGATACCTGAGGCAGGGACTGTTGGTGTGCTCAGCACCAGTGCTGCTTGTGATATAAATATGTGCCTGTGTAGCGTATTAAGGCAGGGACTGCAGCTGTGGTGCAGCCAGAGACCTTTATTGAGTGACCATACAAGCTTTTATAGCAGTCTGTCTAGAGGCTGGTTCCATCTGTATTTTCCATCACAAAACAATGCTCCTTCTCCACGTGCTTCACCATGCACTTCTCCAGCCAATGGCCTTACTGATCATATGCTGTTGCATTTCCCCCTTCTTTGTTAAGCTTTGCAGAGTGAGCACAGTATGTGTTTTGAAAGCATTACTTGATTTATGCTTTGATTTATAAGTCATTGGATACAAGAAAAACATGGCAGACATAATCATCAATAACGCTATAAGCCCTATCACAACAAAGCCAGCTATATGTCTAAGCCAAGGACCAAAATTTCCCAGCTAAGAGAACAGTCCAAACGGGTCCCCCCCTTGGTTTTGTTGCAACTCTCCAGATAATTCCTTCAAGTCCTGAATGCTTTTGTGAATTGAGTGATCACTCAGATTCATGCAGCACATTCTGTTGAAATCTTCACAGCCATGCCCCTGGGCTAATAACAAAAAGTCTATCGCTGCCCAATTCTGCAGTGTTGCATGACACACAGAATCAGCATCTGTTAACAACCCTGTCAGGGCATTGCTAGTGGCATTACTCTGTCACTAGCCAACAGCCCAATTTATTGAGTATGGTTAAAGCATGGGCAGTAGCAATAGAAGGAATTAAAGAACCAAAAAACCTTTGCTCGCAATTCCAAAAGTCAATGTGGGAGTTACAGGCTAAGCTGAATTGTTCGGCGGTGCATCTGCTTCTTTGGTGCTGTAGGGTCCAATTAACACAGGCTTGATTACTGGGATGAAACATGGTTAAACGACTAAAGGTGCAGGGGTTTACCTGGAATTCCTTTCCATGCTCTATCACCACAGATTGGAAAAATATTATCAGGAAGACCTCCTGCATTGGCCCCTGGTGTAACTGATAAGGGAGTAGTGAAATTACACCAGGCAGAATTACTGAGATAAATGCCAGCACCACTTACATCAATTCCTGTCTTGTTTATGTTCAGGCCACTACTGTATTAAGAGAAAAACATACAGTAGCTTGTATGGAGCCCAGTATTTCAAGTTCCTGAGGATGTAGTGGGAGAGCAGGAAAGTCACCTACTTTGTTCATGCCATTTCCTGAGTCATTGCTCTGATACTATCCTGCAGGCTGACTAGCATTGGATCACCGTGTTCCTAGGCACCACCATAATGCCTCACACCTACCTGGATCTGTACAGTTGCGTGTAATCGTTTGGTTATATAGCTGGTCCCATTCATGTTCTGTCAGAGGAATGCCAACCAGACAGGTTCAGAATGGATCACTGGGGCTGGTCATGGCAACACAAAGGGTGGACTGATTAGTGGCATTGGCTAGAGTAAGCCAAACATTAGGTTTTGGTTTTGAGATCCATGCGCAGCTCACAATCCTTGAGAGTCTACTGAGGATGACAAGGGCTGCACACATCATGCTGGCACCCATTATAACTGATTTCCTGCATGGAGCCCTGGGTCGCAACTGATGTGTCAGTGTTCCAGGTGCCTGCTACAGGGTCCCTCCACGCCATACCTGCTTCTTTACTTTTCCCAGAACCATCGGTGAAGATGGTAAGACCAACTACAGGCGCTGAGTGGCACCACTGTTTCACATATAAAGGCAGATGGCAAATATCAGTCCAAAGGTTGTGTTTTGGATAACGAATTGAGAGTCGTCCCTGATAGTCTGCTAAGGCCATTTGCACAATGCTGCCTTCTGCTAATAACCAGTCAAGGTTTTCCTTTGTGGCTGGGACATAGATTATGTCAGGAAGCAGGCTCTCTTGTGGGCCAATTAGGGGGCTACTCAGAACTTTATATGATTAAAACATCCGCTCCAGTGTCCACTAATCTGTGAAACCTTGTATATAGCATGTCATCAAGGGTTGCAAGTCCTTTAGAGCCTTGGCCCAAGATATTTGGGGGGTTCCTGTGCTACTGAATCCAGAACCACCTCTGGCCACTTGACCCCCTGTCACCCCTCCAACAAACAGAACAAGCTGAGCAATACACTGCCCCTCTGGGATATAACAAGGGGGCACAGGGGTCCAAGCCATAATCAATATTTCTCAGTATAGTCAGCATCTGTAACACCCGGTAATACAAAGAGGCCTAATTTAGTAGTAGAAGAACACCCGATGAATAAAGCATGCATGCCATTGCTGATCGGCCCATAGGCTCCCATCAGCAGCAGGGATACTTGCGTGTCATTCAGGGTGACCGGGCATCGGACAGCCAGGTCCAAGCCAGCACTTCCCGAGGTTCCTGGCCGCAGCTCGCCGGCCGAATGCCAGGATGCGGATTTCTTTGGTTGTTCGGGATGTGCGGTCTCGCCCCCCAGCTCCTGTTTCCTGAAATGGAAGGAACCACATAACCATTAGCATGGTATTTTGAGTGACACTCATTGGCCCAGTGTTTTCCTTTTCCACATCGAGGGCAATTGTGAGGGGCTATAGCCTTTTTGCTGCCCGTTTTTGGACACTCTGGCTTTAAATGCTCAGGGGCACTGCACTGATAGCAACTTATACCCCCTTTTCCTGTTTCCCTCATTTTGAGCTGAGCCGTTGGGGCACTCACTAAAGCTGCGGTGTGATTACTGGTAGGTCCAATATTTTGACAACCCTGCACCATATCTGCTAAGATTGGGTTGCGATTACGGGTTGGTTGCAAGGCAGGCTTGCAGTGTTCATTTGTGTTTTCATAAGCTAATTGTCTAAGGAGCAACTCCCTAGCTTCATCATGTTCAATCTGCTGCTCTAGGGTGGCCTGTAACCAGTCTATAAAAAGAGGATACGATTCTGTCAGGCCTTGCAATATTTTAGCAAATGACTCAGCTGCACCCTGTCCAGACTCAGGAATTTTCTGAACAGCCCAGAGGGCAGCAGCCTGAATTTGGACATACACCTCCTGGGGATAATTCACTTGTGCAGGAGGAGGACAAGTGCATTTTCCCCTGCCAACTGATCATAGTCAGCTCCATGACCTTGATTTATATTTTCCATTGAGGTGATCACACAAAATCATTCTGCCACATCATAAATTGCTTAGGGGTTAACACCATATGCAATAAAGCTTTCCAGTCATACAGAGTTAGGATATATGATTCTGCAGTTGCTTCTAGCAGAGACACGGCAAAAGGTGAATGGATACCTCTCTGCTTAATTGCCTTACAAATGTCTTTAACTGCTTCATAAGGAAGCTCTTGCCATTCAGGTGGCCTATTGGGTTGATAAATCATATGGCATGCCAAAGCAACTTGCCAGTCACCCTGCTTTATTGCCTCCTTTCTACAGACTTACCAGTTACATGCTGTGGTTTCTACTGTTGCTGGAGCATTCACATCAGGAGACAGAAGGAATAAATCAGGCTCCTTTTCACAGTCTGTTGGTCCTGGATCAAAAGGATCACTGCCTTCCTCAGAGTTTGGCTCAGGACCCTCTTCATTTTGCAACAAAAACATGTTGGTCAATGGGAATGGTTTAGGGTTCGCTGGAGGGTGACCTGCTGACTCTAGAGGTGCCAATGGTGCGACAGGGGAGGAGGACTGCTGTTGATTAGTCTTTAGTGTGGCTAGAATCTGCTACCAAGTCCCAAGGTGCGGTCCTGTACACACATCTGCAGCAACAGCGGCTCGTAACTGTGTCCCTACCGCTTGCCAGCATGCTATTTGAAGAGCACCTTCTGACAGAAAATCTGGCACATTCTTTTGAATCCATTCTAGCAAAGTCAGTAATTGAGGCCCCATCACAGCCCTTTCTTGAGCATCTAACCATTTACACAAAGTCTCTATACTGCACTTCTGTGCCTGGAATAGCTTCCCTCCCATGGCTCCCAGCTGCTCACCTATCCAGTAGGTGATGTGTGCGCAATCCCTCTGTAGTCCTTGGTTCAGTCGGGCTATCCCACCAGTCCGGACTCTGTGAGTCTCCTATTCAAGTCCCTGTTCGGGCACCATTTGTAGCGTATTAAGGCACAGACTCCAGCCATGGCGCAATCAGAGACCTTTACTGAGCGAGCATACCGGCTGTTACAGCAGTCTGCCCAGAGGCTGGTGCCAGCTGTGTTTTCCATCACGACACAGTGTGCACACACTTCTCCGGCCAATGGCCTTACCGATCACACGCCTTTCAGCCAATCATATTACTGTTCACACGCTATTGCTTAAGCAACTATTCCATATTAGGCAAGTGCTTGCTTTAAGCATAAACATTGTTTTCGCTGCTACTTCCTGCTACCCGTATGAACATTGTTACTGCCCGTTCGCCTTGGCCGCGCATTGTCCCCTTGGCCCACGTGCCTGTGCTGAAACTGCGTAGTTTTCACTCTGTTGTTTTACAGACCCGATCCCGATGGTAACTGCAGGTTAAAGGGTTCAAAGGAGAGCGGCAGCTCCGCGCTCTGCTGTTGGCTCCGCTATCGCCGGGCTCACCAGGAGCTGCGCTGCCGGACGGGCCTTGCCCGGCTCTGCCCCAGGCCCCGCTGCCGCGCACCGAGCTCCACTAAGGACCGCGCCAGACCCGCGGCACCGGCTGAGTCCCACCCCCGGGGCGGGTCGCGCATGCGCGGGCGGGGGGGCCGCCGCTTCCGGACGGGTGCTGCGGGAGCGGGGCCATGCCGCTGGCGGGCGGGCTACCTGGGGGGGCGGGAGCCATGGCGGCGGCACCGGCGGTGGGGCCCATGAGCCTGCGGGACCTGCTGCTGACCGCCACGGCCGCCGCCGAGGGGAGCGGCGGCGATGAGGAGGTGTGCGTGGTGGGCGTCTTCGGGAAGACGGCGCTGCAGCTGTGCTCGGAGAAGGAGGCCCTGGTGAACACCGTGTGCGACCGGCAGGTCTTCCCCCTCTTCGATGAGGAGGATGACCCCGACCTGGAGGACGGTGCCCTAGGGGAGGAGGTCGACCCGGCCACCAAGGACTACAACCAGCTGCAGGCCTACTACAGCCAGGAGAACCGGGTGCTGTTCCTGGTGCTCACCAGCATCTGTGACACGCGGCAGCTGCTGCGGGCATGCGGGGACCTGGCGGCGGCCGAAAGCAGGGAGACGGGGCCCGGCCATCCCTCCGGTGGCCCTTCCCCACTGTCCCACGCTGAGGCCCACGAGTTCTGGAAGCACCAGGAGAAGCTGCACTGCCTGAGCCTCCTCTACCTCTTCTCTGTCTGCCACATCTTGCTGCTGGTGCACCCCACCTGCTCCTTCGACATCACCTACGACCGCGTCTTCAGGGCGCTGGATGGGCTGCGGCAGAAGGTCCTGCCCTCCATGAAGGCTGCCATCAAAGACTGCCCGATTGGCAAGGAATGGAAGCTCAACTGCAGGCCCTGCCCTCCACGCCTCCTCTTCCTCTTCCAGCTCAACGGAGCCCTCAAGGTGGATCCCCTCCCAAGCAGGGGCCAGGACCCCTGTGGTCACCTGGAAAAGCCACCCCCCAAGAAGCACTCCCCTAAGAGGAGGCTGCAGCATGCTCTGGAGGATCAGATCTACCGCATCTTCCGCAAGAGCAGGGTGTTAACCAACCAGAGCATCAACTGCCTGTTCACTGTGCCTGCTAACCAGGCGTTTGTGTACATTGTGGCTGGTGGGGTCCTGGATGGAGATGATCCAGTGGCCATGCTTCTTGACCAACTCAGGAACAACTGCACCATGAGAGAGACTGACTCGCTGCTGGCTCCCACCCTGTCGGGACCCAGGAGGTATCAGATGATGCGGCACGGCAGGCAGCAGCTCTCCTTCCATGCAGAGAGCAGCAGCTCCAGCTCCTCTGGGCAGCTTGTGGACTGCACCCTTAAGGAGTTCTTGTGGCAGCACGTGGAGCTGGTGCTCAGCAAGAAAGGCTTCGATGACAGCGTGGGAAGGAACCCACAGCCCTCTCACTTCGAGCTCCCAACCTACCAGAAGTGGGCTGCTGCAGCTTTAAAACTGTATGAAGTGACCATTGAAGGCAAAGATGATGACCCGACCACTGGGGAACTGAGCTCAAAAATCATGGGTAGCATCAAAGTCTTGGAAGGCTATTTAGATATAGACACCAAATTCTCTGAAAACCGTTGCCAGAAAGCTCTTCCCATGGCCCACAGTGCCTACCAGTCCAATCTGCCCCACAACTACACCATGACAGTCCACAAGAACCAGCTGGCACAGGCCTTGCGTGTGTACAGCCAGCACGCCCGTGGGCCGGCCTTTCATAAGTACGCCATGCAGCTGAATGAGGACTGCTACAAGTTCTGGAGCAACGGGCATCAGCTCTGCGAAGAGCGAAGTTTAACTGACCAACACTGTGTGCATAAGTTTCATCTGCTCCCAAAAGCAGGTAAAGAAGCTCCCTTGGGTTTCATGGTTTAATTTTATATCTGCTTTAGAATATTTTAGGCTGAAAATGCCAACTCTTTGCATGTTTGTGGAAGCTAAAAGCTTGGCAGCTTTAAAGTGTCATCTTCTTACAGGGGGATTAATTACAGCAAAGCTGTTGTACAGGTTTCTTTTACATTGAGTGATATTTAGGAGTGAGTCCACTGGCAGTAGTAATTTGGATTTTAGTAGTAACTCTGTTTCCGTTTTGCTAATTAGAAGCATTACACTATAGTCCTCCTAACAGCAGATGTGTAAGAGAACAGAAGTTCCCTAGGAAGTATAAGTGCTCCCCCTTCAATAGATTGACTGATACCAGTCAAGGAGTAGAAACTGTCTGATACATATTCATTGCAGGCAGGAGTATTTATGCCTTTTATGAAAAGACTGTAAAACCAAAGAAAGTTCAGTTTAATGGTATAACCTACACTGGAACTTTAAGTGAGAAAGGAATGTGTTGCTTGACAAACTGGCATTGCTGGCAAATAATTATATATATAGCAAGGAGGAAGCAGTGGATGAAGGGAACTAAAGAATCTCTAGAAATTGGGAGCAATTCACCTGGGGTTTGATTGATTTTGCTTTTAGGGGAAAAGCCAGAAGCAGACAGAAACCCTCCAGTTCTGTACCACAACAGCCGGGCTCGTTCCACTGGTGCCTGTAACTGTGGAAGGAAACAAGCTCCACGGGATGATCCCTTTGATATCAAAGCAGCTAATTATGACTTTTACCAGGTAACTATTGGATCCCTATTTTTGCATCAAGCAGTGTTTTTGCTTCATTGACAAAGTCTGTATTCTGAAGTGAAGTTTCTCTTCACCTTATAAACTTACAGATGTTGCCTGGGGAAGATATTTCTGGGAGAAGGAGTTTTTTGCATGGTGGGCTGACCAGAGCAGGCAGTGCAAGTCTTCACCAGTGCATGTACACAGGAGCATCTATTTACACTTCAAGTGTGTTGGTTCATGTGAATTTGAAATTCATTGTGTCTGTGGGCTGCATTCCCATCACTGCTTTGGTTATCACATAGTGCAAATCTCTTGAATCTTAATTGTAGCTGCTGCATGTTATGACTGAACTCTCACATCTCGGAAGTGGAAGATGGAAAGTTAACCACGTTTTCTTTCTCATAGCTGCTGGAAGAAAAATGCTGTGGGAAACTGGAGCACATCAATTTTCCTGTATTCCAGCCAAGCACACCTGATCCGGCGCCTGCTCGGGATGAGTCGTCACCTGCCCCTCCAGAAGGCGAGATTGAGAAACTAAAGGAAAAAGAACCTCAGACTCAGGGGGAAAGCACAGGCCTGAGCTTAGCCCTCAGCCTGGGACAGTCAACGGGCAGCTTGGGCACTTACCCGCCTGATGCCCAGGGTGGAGGGGACAACACAGAAAATCATGGGCAGAGCGGGGACTGCAAAAGTGAGAAAAGGCCGAGTCTGGTCGATCGCCAGGCCTCCACTGTTGAGTACCTCCCTGGGATGCTCCACTCCAATTGCCCCAAAGGCCTTTTGCCCAAGTTCTCCAGCTGGTCACTGGTTAAGCTGGGGCCTGCTAAGGCTTATAACTTCCACACAGGCTTAGATCAACAAGGCTTTATCCCAGGAACAAACTATTTAATGCCTTGGGACATTGTCATCAGGACAAGAACTGAAGATGAAGGGGACTTAGATACCAATTCCTGGCCTGCACCTAACAAGGCTGTTCCTGGAAAAAGAAGCGCGGTTGTGATGGGAAGAGGAAGACGGAGAGATGACATAGCTCGAGCTTTTGTAGGATTTGAATATGAAGATGCACGTGGAAGGAGGTTCATGTGTTCAGGGCCTGATAAGGTCATGAAAGTGATGGGAGGGGGGCCAAAGGAATCTGCCATCAAAGCCCTCAATTCTGACATGCCACTATATATCCTGTCCTCGACGCAGGGACGGGGACTGAAGCCACATTATGCTCAGTTCATGAGGCTCTTTGTGGTGGTTCCTGATGCTCCACTGCAGATTACACTAACGCCTCAGGTAAGAAATTAAAGGGAATCTGGTGAGTGCAGACAGGGTTGATTCATGCAGCATTAGTTGCAGGACTAAAAAGCACTAGCATGGTAGGCAAAGGGTGTCAGTGGGGTGCTACAGGAGACTCCTGACTCAAAACCTACTTCAAATGAGTTCTCTAAGGCACTAGTCACCAAATGTAGCAGTTTCATAAACAGTGTGGTTCTTTTTAAACTTCAGGATTGGTTTATGGCAGCTTTATACTTTGTGTAAAGTAAGCTTTAAAAAATACTTTATCAAGGATGAATAAATGGCATTCCATACTGTAATAATTGCTTCTTTTAAAAAAGGGAACAAGTGGCTAATAAGAAGAATGAATAATCATTTTAAATGTCAGAGAAAAGAAGCCACTCATTGCTGAGTTTGATTACTCTTAGTAACCCTTTGAATTTAGGAGGTGAAATGATGTTTAGTTTTTAGTTGGATTTTGTTTTTAAATATGTATTAAAAAAAATGGAGAAAAAGCTCCATAAGAACCTGTTTTGCTGTGGAAGTTAAAGGCAGAACCAGCATTTAAATGCCATTTGCAATTTATCATGTTATTGTTTGAAACTGAGGCAAACATTGAAGGTTCAGTTTGTGCTGATACTTACTTTGCTCTTCGTTCCCAACTTAGGTCTGTAGGACAGCTTTTGACTTCTAAGGGAGTGTTTTTATTATGAATATCTATGATGCTATATGGTGTGGCTTTCACACATCAGTTTCTCATGTGAATAAGACTTTCTGAAGCTTCTAATGTGAATTATACAAAGGCCCTATTAAATGCTGCTGAAATCCTTGAAAATTCCCATTGATTTAGAGGGAGGTAACAGCTTGGGGATGGATAACTGCAGTGCAGTATTGAAATCCAGTGTTAATGCCCTAAGGCACGAATGGCTTGTGTTTGTATTGGGGATCTCTTTGGTAGGATGTAATCTGCAGCCTTAAATTTGACATCTTCGCTCTGGTAAAACTGGAAATGGAGTCTCACAATAACGGCACAGTGGTTTCCTGAAGTATTTTTTGTTATTTTGTTTGCTTTTTTTGTTCTAATTCTAATGATGTTTCACTATCTGCTCATGCTTCCTTTTCATTTCAGGTTCAGCCAGGGCCACCACCTTGCCCCGTGTTTTACCCTGAGAAGCAGGAGATAACGCTCCCCTCTGACGGACTATGGGTTTTGAGGTTTCCTTATGCATATGTTACAGAACGTGGCCCCTGCTTTCCTCCCAAAGAAAGCCAACAACTAATGAGTTACAAAGTCCTCCGAGGGATACTGAAAGCGGTTACACAATAGCAATTATTCTGGTGGATTGGGTTTTGTTTGAAAAGACTGTCTTCAACCCAAATGGATTTTAATTCATGTCTGTTACCTAACAGCTATCGATGCAGTCTTGTGAGGGCTGCTGTATTTTGCTGGAACACAGTCGGTTGGAAAGAAGGTCTGGTATCAAAGCAGAGGAAGGAATCAGACACATGGGAATTTTCCATTTATTAAATTTTTGTATGTAAAAAAATAAAAGCTGGTTGGCAGCGTGCTGAGCCTGTACTACCACGTTTTGAGAATTGTGCTTTTCTCCATCCTATCCTTCTAGACACACAGTTAGGAATATTTAAGAATTAGTATTGCCTGAAATCAAGTTTCTTTTGTCATACTGAGCCAATAATGAGCTGAATCTTTCATCTTTTCCTAAACAAGCTATTTCTGTGTAAACAATAGATGCTTTTAATGTGGGTTGCCTTTTTTCTTATCTTAAATTACAGGGATTTCAGTTCTGATTTGTATTAATACCAAAGTCAGAATCTGGGCTTACCCATATCAAGGTGAGATATTTTACTGTATTTGTATTCACAGGTCAGATTTTGTTAAAAGGCCAACTTAATATTTTGGAATGTCAGATCTCTTTGGAAACTAAACCTGCTGGTATGGAATTATGGAAAACGTAGAGCTTGTTCCTTGTAAGCAACTTGTCAGTGTAGCTTGTCTTGCAGTGATTAAACAGACTTCTTGTGAAAGGACAGCTTTGGCCTGGTTTGAATCTCAGATTGAGGGAGTTTGGTTCCCAGATGTGCTGCAGGATGGGCTAAGAGGCGGCTGAAACCCCCCGAGCTTTGCACGTGACTGCCGGTGCCAAAACGTTAATCATGGTCAATGAACTCCTAACTTTTACTTGAGGTAAGATGCATCAGTGCCAGTGGCTGCAGGTGGAGGCCTAACTGAATTTCTAGAATCTCTGTTTTTAATTAGCATGCATACAGAATTTAATTTGCTGTAATACAGTAATTACACTGCCTGACCAGAGCTGAGACCTGCTCTGTGTTCAGTACATCTCCAATCAGCTGGGTGTTAACCAGTGAAGCCAACGGTACCTCATGATCCTCCTCACGAGTAACCTCCGGGGTTACCAAGCACTGAGCGGTGCTCAAGCGCCAAGATGAGCAGCGCTGCAGAGAACGGTTATCTCTGAGGGACGCGGCCATGCCCCGGGGAAAGCGAGACGAGGAATTAACGCGTGCAGCCGGGAACGGCCGGCGGCGTTTGCTGACCGCTTCCACCGGCGCAGGGCGTGAGGGCGGCCGAGGGCCCTGCCCCGCTCCACCCGCCTCAGCCCGGCGCCGAGCCGCCGGCGGGTAGGGCAGGGTTCCCTGCGCCTGCGCACTGGGGGTGGCGGTGCGGCTGCGCGGCGGTGGCGCCTCGCTGAGAGCCGGGAGCGGGGTGGGACGGGACGGGACGAGCCGGGCGGGCAGCGGGACACAGCCGGCGAGAGGCGCAGGATGTCGGCGGCGCTGTACGTGCTCTCCACGCTGGGCGGATACGTCCTCACCTCGGCGCTGCTCCTCAAGTGTCCGGGGCTGCTCCACCGGCCCAAGCGGCAGCGCTTCCGTTGCCGGCACATCTCCCACCGCGGCGGTGAGTGACGGGATGCGGGGGGGGGGGGGTCTGCCCGCTGCGGCCCCGGGGCGCCGCTTCCCGCCCTCCCCTCAGGTGGGCTGGGGGCTGAGGGGCTCCCGCGGCTCCCCGCTGCCTCAGGGCGGCCGCTCCGGAGCCGTGCGGAGGGTGCTGAAGGGCCCCTGGGCGCTGCCCGCCGCTCGCAGCGGGCTCCCTTCAGACCTTCCTCCCGCAGCCTAATTTTAGGAGCCACCTGCTGACCGGTGCTTGATTTCAGAGCTGAATCAATCTGCGAACCCGGAACGCGTCAGCCGAAAACTGCAGGTGTTACGTGGGTCTCAAACGTACATATTATTTGCTTTAATGATTCCGAACTATGGCATTTCTCCTAATGAGAGAGGTGACTGACTGTTGCTTAAACCAGGTCCAAAGGTGAATATTCTTGCCTCTAAACGCCTATTTGCTTTGCTTTCTGATTTCAGAAGAAACGCGGTTTGCCGTGACTTTGTTCTTGCGCCCCTTGCAGTTGGAGACTGTTTAAATGGTTCAGTGCTGTGGTGAAACCGATCCCATTTTGAGAGTTTTGTCTCCCCCGCACACCTTGTGCCAAGGCCTTGTGGGTGGGCTGCTTGAATCTGTCTAAAACGGAAAGATGGTTTTAAAGTTTCTTCTACCTTTTCGTAAGTATTGGGAGGAAAAAAATACAGGAAATTGTATTTTCCTGTCCTGTGAAGATCAGTTCCGCGCTTTCCCCTTCTGCCTCATTTAGTTCATGAAAAGTCACTTTTCTAGTAAGCATGGGAGATATGTCAGGTGCCGAGTTTAACCAGCTTTCGGTGTCACATCTCAATGCTGTGTTTGATCACGTTTGTAGCCAATGGTCCTTAACTACTGCCTTATCAAAATACAAAAGCTAGAGCTTATCTCTTACAGATTTTATTCCTCGCATTTATTTTGTTTATACATCAGATTAAGTTTTGTCGTCACTCTAGTTTTAAGTATCGCGTGAAAGGCACCTTTTGCTTTGGGGTGCATATATTAGCTGTTTCCTGGTGTTTTTTCATTCCATGAGCAAAGGTTCTCAGTTTTGATTGTTACCTGTTTGTTTGTTAATTTGCTAGCTATTTAAAAACTTGCAGATGACTTTGGAGCTTGCTTTTGTTTTCACTTCTTTGCAGTGACCTTAGTTAAGATAATACAGCCCTGAGCCTGGAGAGGAGGTGTTTTGACTAGTTGCACTAAGCACCATTGGAACAACAGGAAAGCCTTACTCAATAGGAGGATTATTCATTATGTGTTCAGAGACAAAGTCCACAGCCTTTGAGTTGTTCTGTGCCTGTGTAGTGTGAAATACACCTGTGGTGGAGGTACAGCCCTTAGCATTTGGGCAGCTTGCTGGCTGTTGGGTACTGTGAGACTGAAGATCACTTACTCTCTACTCTCTGTAGTGTTTACCTTGTAACTTAGATTCCTGTGGGGCTTAAGTTCTCATCGAGCTTTAGTCATGCTGTAGCTTTAGACGCATTGTGAGTTTGCCTATTGCATTACTCCTGTTAACTTAATAGATCAAGGTAACGCTTAACTTGTTTGGCTTTTTCTGTTCTGAAGTTTAAGTCTGTGGGTTTTGATTTCGCTTCTTTCTTCACACAGGAATGTTCTTATGTTTGTTTATAGCTCATCAATGCAAGCATCCCTGAATTATTTCTTCACTTCTCTATAATTTTAAAATTAGTCACTTCTGAGAACAGTAATGAGGTCTTGATGTTCTGTGTTAAGAGTCCTCTGCCAGTGCCGGCTTCATGGATTAGGTTACAGGGCCTTTGAGGCAAGGTAGCATGATGATTTTTACAGAATCACAGAAGAGTTGATATTAGAAGGGACCTCTGGGGATCATCTCATCTGACCAGACCAGACCAAGGGTGACTACAGCAGGTTGTTCACAACCTTGTCAAGTTAGGTTTTGAATACATCCAAGGACAGAAGCTTCACAGCCTCTCTGGGCAGCCTATTCCAGAGTTTGATAACTCTTGCAATAAGAAAGGTTTTTTCTTATGTTTATAAACCGTGTTTCCTGTATTTCAATTTGTTCCTGTTGCCCTTTCCCTGGGCACCACGGAGGAAAGTCTGGCGCAGTCTTCTTTACTTCCTCCCATCTGGTATTTTTACATGTGGGTAATATCCTCCAAAGCTTCTCTTCTCCAGGCTAAACATTCCAGTGCTCTCAGCCTCTCACTGTATGCAAGAATCTTTTATTCCTTAATTTTCACAGCATCCTTTATTTTCTATGGACTTGTATGAGTAGATCCGTGTCTGTCTTGTACTTTGGAGCCCAGAACTGGGCATGTCATTCTAGATGTGATTTCACTGGTGCTGAGTAGAGGACGACAGTCACCTCCTTTGACCTGCTGGCAGTATTCTTCCTAACAGCCTGTTTTGCTTACATCAAGGGGAAGAACCCTCCTTGAGTCGGTGCCTGACATTGACTCCATCTTGTCCCATGGTAGTGCTTTCAAAGTTAGAATATATAATCGCAATTTTTTGACATCACATTTTGGCTCATAGGATGCTGAAGTTTGCTGGGGAAGGTGATTTCTGTGTGGGAAATGCAATAACATAAGTGGATGAGACATGGATCCGGAGGTGCATTTAAGTACCTGTCAGAAGCCCTTTGGTCAGCCCAGCATTTTCATTTTTAAGGAGGAAAAATGATTTAACACATCAAAATCACTCGCTTGTCTTAGTTCCCTTTTCTGAGTGTGGTTTGTGGAAGCCATGTTGCTAACCTAGAATTCCTGTTTCAGCTGATCTCTCAATTTTTTTCCTCATTTTCAAAGAACTCTACAAGTCAGGCTTTTTGTTACCAACTGGTTTGACTTGCCATACCTACCTCCCTAACACGTGACTTGTCAAATGAGTCACTTTTAAGTTGTATTTTTGGGACTTTCTGCCCAGGAATGTTAGGATACTGTTGGTTTGTTCACAAATTGAAGGCTGACTCAGGATTTTTTCCCCTCTCTTACATGCAGGATGCATGGGCTGAGTTGTCACAATTGATAAGTTATCTAAAAACTTAATTTTATTGCAGTTAACTTGTAACTGACCATCCAAGTCCTGTGCGGGTTTTCCCCATCTATTAGGCAATCATCAAAGTATACAACAAGATTCTCATGCTCTACTCTATCCCCCAGTCACTTTTGCCACTTGGCTTATTCCTAGTTCTGCCCTCAAATTCCATAAAATATTAGTGAATGCCTGACCACAGAAGCTGCTGTGGATTTACTGTATCGGTTCATGATAAACAACACAGATTGTGTCATTGTAAGTCAGTTAAGTCTTTTGTTGTCTGAGCTTCCAATGCAAGCTCACCTGATAACAATATTAAATTGCTAGTTGTGTCTACATAGAATTGCATCGCTTTCATTAAGTAACTAAGCACAGACTTGTGTAAGGATGTACTGATGAGGCCTCATTAATAGGCAAAGCCTTAATTGGAGCTTTTATAATTGTTGTTTACAAAGTCTGTCATTCATCACTGTCAATGGGTACTTAAAATTTGCATTGATATCCTCGTTGGTACGTGGATCTTCCTGAAGTTGGAATTCAGTCTATAATACTGCCAGTTTTTTGAGGGAGGAAGAATGCACAAACAAGCTTTTGCACTCCCTAACCAGGCTGACTTTCAAAGATTTTTATGGTGAGAATGATGGCTTAAAGAGTTTACTCCTGCCTGAGAGAAAATGCTTGTGCCTTCATTTCTTAACTGGAGTTGATGTGTGTTTCATTTCTTGTGTACAAGGCCTCCTTTTGCCAGCAGTACAAGCCGTCACTGACAGATTTGTGCTGTTTCAAGATGTATTCTTGCACTGAGAAAGGAGGTTGTTGCCTCTTTGAGCATCAACTGGGTCACACGTTTAGGGAATATCAGCTTTAAAGACTCTTGGGCACTTTTTTCTTTCCCTTTTGTTTTGGGTTGGTATTTCTTTCTTTCTTTCCTCTTGTCACCTTTCCTTGTGTTACTTCAGAGTTAGTGGGAGTAGACATTTTGCATATACTGTTGCTATGCTTGTGGAGCATATTGTTACAGCCAGATACAGTGCCTTTAAGGAAAAACGATATCCAACCTCTGGTAAAACAAGCCAAGACACATTTTGTTACACAAAATCCAAGATAAGTGTTCTCCCCCTTCCCTTCCAGAAGTTCTGTCTCTTGGGTCTCCCCAGTAAGTTAGTGGCAACAAGGATTTCTGACTCTAGCTTCATACTACCTCCAAATATTTCCTCAAAATATACATATTTTATTTATTATTTTTTTTAAATTACGTATTTGCACTGGGATTGAGGGGAGGAAAAGGAATTTTCACATGTTTTAGTTTTTGTTACTTTTGTAGGTGCTGGAGAAAACCTGGAAAACACGATGGCAGCCTTTCACCAGTGAGTACAAATGGAACTAATAATGTCTAAGTCAGCGGTGTTGTCCCTATTTCCCATGAGTGAAGCAATCAATGAAGATATGACTTCATCAGTTGTTTGGGGCGCAGTGTCCTCTTTCTGAAAGTCATCTCCCCTTTGGGTGACTTCTGTGGATTGCTAAACCGGAAGGAATTGGGATATTGCAAACTATGAGTTGTACCTGATAACGTGGTAGACTGGCCGTTTGAAATAAAATCCCTGAGGCCTGATTCCTCCTGTGTTAAATAAAACATGAAGCAATACTGCTTCCATGTTTAATGGTGATTACTTCTATTAATTTATGTATCATTATAAAGTTATTTTTTGTAACCAATAGCTGTTTTTTCTAGATGCATTGATATTTCACAAAAGGTATTTCAGATCATATCCTAGACCAGTTAGCATATTAGCTAATTAGCATGCAAGGCTGGATTTCAGCAAGTCTGAATCTGTTGACTGGTGTTATGGCTGTAAGAAGTCCTCTGTAAATCTATTAAAAATGTTTGTGTTGCGTTTTTTTCCCTTTATACATATGTGAAGTGAAAGCCTTTTATCTAAGGGTTTAAAATGGAGCTTGTGCCTTTTAGGTCCCCAGAGTAGTGAATTCTAACAAGGTTCTCAAAGGCATTTCAAAAGGAAGCCTATCTAAA
Organism: Pezoporus wallicus; assembly: GCF_028554395.1. Taxonomy (NCBI): domain Eukaryota; kingdom Metazoa; phylum Chordata; class Aves; order Psittaciformes; family Psittacidae; genus Pezoporus; species Pezoporus wallicus. The sequence goes on from NW_026635013.1 coordinate 53,361, forward strand.
ACTCTAGCTGCCAGTGAGAAGTGACCAAATTACTTAGGCTTCTTTTTGTTTTGATTGGTTTGGGCTTTTTTTAAATCTGCTTTTTGCTAAGTAGCCTCATCAGTTTGCACATTTCCTTGCAGGCTGAGGAGTGCCAGCTTTCCCTGAGCAGTGCTATTGAAAGCACTGCAGTATTTTCTATCTCCATGGAGGCTTAGCATACTTTTGTGTTTTGGTTTGTTGGGGTATTTTTCCTGCCGATCTGCCTTTTCTCAAGTCTGCTACTATGTTTTCTGAAAGTGTGTTTTTTCTGTTTCTGCTTTTTAACCATTTCTTAGTTTTCATTTAGTATTATACTGGTTTTAAATGTATGGGGCTCTTGCAAAGTGAGTTACACCATAACTTATTTTTATCTGATTCCCAGAAGTGAGTTGTAGTATTTGGAGTAAGGACTGTGCCAGGAGTCAGATAATGTTTTGTGGTAACACAGACATTTGTCTGACTCTCCTCTGACCAATCTAATTATTTATAATTATTACAGTGGTAACAAATGTGTTGAGGTCTGCTTTTTGAACTCATCACAGCTGCTGATGTCAAAGTTCAGTTACTTTGAGATTGATTGTATAAAGGCATTGTACTCCTGCAGAAAGCAGAGTCAGAGCAATTACTGCATTAGGCAGTAGAAAGTCTTCTGGCTTCCTCTGTCAAGGGGTAAAGGCTTTGTCCTTCTTATCTGTTCATTCCTATCTCCACTGGTAAGCTACCAAAAGGAACTGGGGAGAAAATTGGTGATCTGCGTGGTGAAAAATTAACGTAGATTGGCTCAGAGATCTCGTATGAGCTAATCCATCATTTTTATGCATCAGATTTTGCGTGAAGCCTGCAAGAGCTGTCTCTGCAGGTTTGGACACACAGCCATGTTTGACTAGTGATGTAGTTGAATCCAAAAGAGGATGCTTGTCTGCAGCATAAGACCTACCCCCTTGGATTTGCCTTATTAACAGTAACCCAAGTATTGACAAGCAGATAGCTTTATTTATGCTATTAGCTCTTTAACAGCAATTGGAGAATATTTAATACTGTTGCATGAAAAAATTATTATAGTAGTACATAAAGCATATGAAAGGAGAGGCCTTAGTGGTAATTTCAGCCTCTAACTAGCTTAATTTATAAATATTCTGGAAAGCAATTATAAGATTTTTGTACCAAAGATAGTACTTCTTTGTTTTTGCATGGTAAAATGACTAATAGATGTTTTCTGGGGGGCTGTAATCATGTTATAGTGCATTTAATTGCTGCTGTGGTGGGTTTAGATTTTAAAATAACTGATCTTAAGCTAAGAGAGACACTTTGTGTCTTAAAGTATTTGAGGATCTGGCATAAAAGATGTCGTAAGGATTTAATTACTAGTTTAGTAGTCCCTAACAGAGGCATGTACTTCAGCATTGTCTTGACAGGAAGCTGCTAAGCAAACTCTCCAGGTATTTTCTTGTTGTATTTCCTTTTCTTTTATGTACGTACTTTAGAGAGAAAGCTTTAAACACTGTAGATACAGGAATAAAAGCATGAGATCAACTTAGTATTTATAAATTCTATACATTGTGCTACATTAGGTGTTGCCTAGTGGAATTTAATTTGCAAAGTAAGGCTTTTCTTAGATAGTTTCTGGTATGTCATTTTACTTGAAAACAGTTGGAGTTAAACACGGGTGCAAAGAGCTCAATCATCTTAATTTGCAAATGGGAGTCTGCTTCACAACTTTTGTTCTGGAGCAGTTGGATCTGAATCCAACACATTCTTCTGAATCTGGAGAGATCTGAAGTCTTCTCTGGAGTCCTGTACATTGATGTGTTATTACAGAGCTGCAGAACAAACTGATTTCCAGCTGAAAAGACTCGGCACTTTAAGGGAGCTTATTTAGCAGCAAGCTGCTAGTAAGAGCCTGGCAAATTCCCAGATTTGTTAACAAGGAAAGTTGTTGTTCTCATTTTTCCATGTAACATCACTCCTGAATTTCTTAAGCAGTAATATTTCTAGTAAATTTGGCTGGTTAATTAATAATACATGGTACTAGCTGGGAACATCTACAAATTTGGCAGATCTCCTGCAGTGTGTTTGGAGATGCTGTTCCTCAGGAGACAAAATTACATGGAACAGGCTGTGTATCTTTCATATGTAATAGGATTTTGTTCCTCTCCTGATTCTTAATTAGTGGCACTGGGAAACAGTTAATAAATTGGTTTTAATTTGACAACTGTCTTCTTGGTCATTATCCCAGCTGGACCAGAAATTGTGTTAAACACTTAAAGGAGTATATTCAATTTTATTATGGTTTTTTGTTTTGCTTTGTTACTGCATTTGTAAATGTTTGCGGTGCATCTGTACTTAAGAAAAGGCTGCTAGTGAAGTCACAGAGCTTTGGGTCTTGTATAAACTGTATTCTCAGATGTTACAGGTTTGTTCATAGGTGGTTAAAAAGGAATACCCTGGTGTTTTGAGGGAAGTGTTAATGCCTCAGGGCAGGACTTTCAGCTGTCTGCTGGGACCTTCTGAGTATCTTTTCTAAGGAAATGAGCAATTCACTTCTTGTTAGTTCTTCTCTAGTGTGAGGTTTCCTGTACTTATTTTTCATCGATATTATTACTGCTTTCTGCTTTCTTTATGCTTATGAGCTAAGCTTTGATAGAGTGGATTTGGAATTGGATTAGAACTCTTCAGAGCAGCAGATTGGAACAGGAATAGATCTTTTTTTCCTTTGAAAAATATGACTGGCTTCTAGTGGTTTGTATTTTTTTTTAATTTAATACTTTAATGAAAAATTTGCAATATTAAATTTTCTTAAATGTCATTTTGCCAGCCAAAATCCCCATTGCTAATTTCCTGATTAACTTAAATCAAGTAAAAAAGGGCTTTCACATCCCTGTCACTTGTTGTCTATGCTTCCCACAAAATTGTTTTTTTTAAGAGCTGTCTTCTTCCAGTGGTCCTAATAAGCATCACTGAAAATTACTTTAGAAGTCAGTTTCTGAATCCTGAGGTGGTAAGCTGCACTTGACAGCTACTTGATTTCAATGGAAGATGAAGCCAAAGCTTAAATTGTGTCTCTGATTCATGATACCTTGTTTGTTCTTGAATCAGCTTTCTCACTGCAGCAGTTACTTGCTTCTCACTTTGTAGCAAGATGGTGAGGAATCATTGCATCATAAAGCATCCAAAGTAATTCCAGTGGGATTAGTTTAGTTGAATAACATGTATGTGGTAGTTTTGGATCTTTACCAAATACATGTATGATTCAAGGCAGGCTTCTTTGCTTCCAGTGCGGTTAATATAGGAACAGACATGTTGGAGCTGGATTGTCACCTGACAAAAGATGAGCAAGTGGTGGTGTCCCATGATGAGAACTTGAAGCGATCAACAGGAATTGATGTCAACATATCTGACCTCAAATACTCTGTAAGTTGAAGGAAAAAATAGTAGTGCTAGATGATGTTTAAAAATGTGTGGAGTGACTGGGGTGGCAGGGAGCTCATGTGCATGTATGTCTAATATCCAAAATCTGAGAGGATTCATCTCGTCTTACTGAAAGAACAACTTAACTTGGCTCCATGTGTAGTCAGAGGATCACACCCAGCACATTTCCAGAGGGTAACTCCTTCCAGGAGCAGGCTGAAGACCTGTCTGGTGGTAGGCCTGCTTTACCATACTGATGGCAAAGGCAGCTTAATCAACAAGCTCCTTTTCGTGTGACCAGCTTTTTAGTGGGACGATGGGCAGGTGAATCCCACCTGCATTTACTATTTTAAAAGTCTGTTTTACAGAACTGTCTTTCCATCTGATATTGAAATGGAATTATCAGAATTTTCAGACAAGTATCTGGAAATCATAGAATCATAGAATCGTTAGGGTTGGAAAGGACCTTAAGATCATCCAGTTCCAACCCCCCTGCCGTGGGCAGGGACACCTTACGCTAAATCATATCACCCAAGGCCTCGTCCAGCCTGGCCTTGAACACCGCCAGGGATGGAGCATTCACAGCCTCCCTGGGCAACCTATTCCAGTGCCTCACCACCCTAACAGGAAAGAATTTCCTCCTTATATCCAACCTAAACTTCCCCTGTTTAAGTTTTAACCCATTGCCCCTTGTCCTGTCACTACAGTAAAATGTTTTGACTTATTCAGCTACAGGTAGCACAAGTCTAAGAATGCCAAATAGTTCAAGTAAGAATAAACACAGTCATAAAATAAATTACTTTGTGGGCAAGAAGATTTTAAAAAAAGTTTTGTCTTTAAAGTTAACTTACATGGCTTATGAATATTTTATTTTGTCTTTTTCAAAAAAATGGATGATTACATTCCCACATTTGAATTAGTGTTCCATTTCCCTTTATTTTTAAGGAACTGCCACCATATCTCTGCAAGCTGGATGTCACCTTTCAGAAAGGTAAGTTTTTGTCTCCTGCTCTTTCAGTTTACAGTAAGTAAGTTTCCATTATTGTATTATGGCAATTTCAGATTGGCAAAGGGAAAAGAGGATTTGCTTCTCTCAGTATCTTGATAAGAGAAGTTTTAAAGGGAAAATACAGTCCTAGGTTTAGAAACAAAAATAGATTTTTTTTTCCACATCACTTGGCAGTGATGAAGTTTAAGATGTTGTATATCTCTTCCAAGTAAACATTTCAGTTGTTTGCTTGTCTACTTCTTGCAACTGCTTTCTATTTCCCTTGTGAGTTCTCCAGAAGGTGCTGATTGAAAATTTGTTGTCCTGAAAAACAAAGAGAAGGTAGAAGAAAGTTTCTTTTCCATATAAGTGTCATTGTGCTGGTGCACTCTGAGCCTGAAGTACTGCAAGATGTCAGATAATACAGATGTCTTCAGAAGATAAATGAAAAGAGCAGTAGTAGTTACTATATGTATGACAAAGTTCGGTACCAGTATTGCTGCAAGAGAAGAAGACGTATTAAAAAACATAACCTCTTTTCTTCTGAAAACTGATTTGTGGGACTGTAATTTGAATAAAGCACACAGGCTAAAATTGAGAACATTGCCATCTAGGAAAGGCTATGGAGATGATAGCAAGTGTGTTTGCTTGAGGGAGTTTGTGACTGTCTTGTACAACCTTTCCAGATTTCAGTTGACCAGCAAGCAAATTTAGTGTTAAACTTTTCTGTTCAAAATTGCAAAATACTTAAAATACGAAGAAGTGGCAAGAGCCTTCAGGTAATTCATTAGAGCCATAAGCAGTTTCATACAATAAAGTTTGGGGGTTTTGCCTTCTCTGCCCTTTACTCATGATGCTTATCCAGTAATTTTCCCAGCAGAAGAAGTTTTTGTCATTTTGTCACATTCCATAGTCATCTCATTGCATTTGGTATGTGTTAACTGAGCCCATGTTTGCTATTTCAGGATTTTTAACGATGCCTGCACACCTACTGTTGCTAAATAATGGATTTCATGAAGTTAAAACCTAAATGTACAGTATGCTCAGGGCATTTTCATTATGAGCTTGTCATAATGAATTACAGCCAAGTGAAATAAATTCCTATTTTTTAATAGTTTAAAAACATGGTACATCTAGGAACTATATACTTTTTCAAATGTTAAGATAACAAGTGCTCTGACATCTCAGCTTTTATCTGTGGTATATTAAAAATGGCCACAGCAGTGACAACCTTCTTGTTTTCCCAGAATGTCACTGTGAGGGAAAAGATAACCGTATTCCACTCCTGAAAGAGGTGTTTGAGGCATTTCCACAGACTCCTGTCAACATTGACATCAAAGTGAACAACAATGTGTTGATCAAAAAGGTACATGACAATCCATGCTGAACTGAGACTGAATGTCACGTAATGATGTTGAAATTCCAAAGAAGTTTCTTGGTTTCTTGGATTAATGGCAGTCTGTGCTCTTGGGCTGCTTCATCCTTCATGTGTGAGATCTTGCTCCATGTATGAAGTGATCTCGTGCAAAATATCCAGCAAGCAGCTCTTTACTGACCCTTTATATTGACGTGAAACTGATGCTACACTGCTAGAGACACATTTGGTTTGTACTTCATGTGAAGGGTCTTGCTTGCCGCAGGAGCATAAAACCAAAGTGTCAATGTAAAGATAAAAGCTCATCACAGAAAAGGAGATCTGCTTTCCGTCAGATACTATTTTGCCATTGAGTTTCCTTAAGTTCTCTAGGGGGCTTTTTGTAGTGCCCTGGTTGCATTTGAGGTAGAGTTAGTTTTCTTCCTGCTACAGTGCTGTGTTTTAGCTTTAGTATGAGAATAGTGTTGATAACACACCAATGATTTAGTTGTTGCTAAGAAGTGCTTACCTGAAGTCAAGAACTTTGTCATTTCTCATGCTCTGTCAGTGAGTAGGGGCACAAGAAGCCAGGAGAGAACACAGCCAGGACACCTGACCTGAATTAGCCAAAGGGGTATTCCATACCACAGCATGTCATGCCCAGTATTGAAACTTAGGGGGGGGATTGGGTGGGAGCCAGTGATCACTGTTTGGGGACATGCTGGGCATTGGTCAGCAGGTGGTGAGCAGCTGTAGTATGTATCACTCATTTTGTCTTGGGGTTTATTCCCCTCTCTTTATTTGTTATGTTTTACATCAAATACCGAACTGTTCTCTCAACCCAGATTCTTTTGCCTTTTATTCTGGTTCTCCTCCCCATCCCACTGGGGTACTGAGGGGAGGGAGTGAGCAGCTGCGTGGTACTTAGCTGCTGGCAGGGGTTAAACCATGACATTTAGGTATAATGGTCTTTCCTTTTATCCGCTGACCTGATCATTTGTATCTTTCCAGTCAAAGCAGCACAATCCTCTTAAGATGGGAAAAGGTATAGAAGAGCTATCGTTAATGACTTGCATAGTTGGAAAGTAGGAAGTAGAGTTTCCATTAGGTAATGCTGCACATAATTTCAGTGAATACATCTGAGGGTTCTGCTTTTTTATGTTGCAGGTTTCTGAGCTGGTGAGTCAGTATAAGCGAGAGCATTTGACAGTATGGGGGAATGTCAATTACGAGGTTGTATCAAAGTGTCTTAAGGAGGTAAGACCGGGTCCAGCTAAGCTTCATTCTTGCTTGCTTGTTACTGTGTGGTGACAAAATGTACAGCAAAGCACCCTGTAAATCAATATTTAGTCAGCTATGCCCGACTTTCTAGATGTGATGGGAAATTTTGTGCTTAGATATATTCTGCTTACTGTGCTGTTAGGATAAATCAAACACAGTTAACATCCATATTAAGCTTAATCATGTTTTATTCTTGTTCTGTAAGATTTAGGGAGGCATGATTTTATGCCAGGAACTGTTACAGGCTGGTTTGCACATTGTTCATCTGCTACAAAAGCAATTTTTCTAAGGATTGCTTATTGTCTGTCTCTTTTTATGAAAATAATGGATGTGGCCACTAGCTGACGCACAGTTACATTGGTATAAAGCTGGTTTACAGCTGTAGATGTTATTTCTGGTTTATTTATTTTTTGAGGAATAGTACCATTTAGAATTAAATTAAAACTTTGTTTAGTCCAAAGGAGTTCTGCACCTGAGTGAAACTGATCTAGTTGAGGGTATGGATATTGTTCTAATTTATCTATTCAGGACAACACCATTTCTTACCTGAAAAGCACTTAAATTTGTTCGTTTTTGTGACATCAATACCCAGATATTTTAGTTCATAAACCAGCATCTTCAACTTGTATCACAACACATTTTAATGTGATATCAAGCTGTAACAAGTCCTGTGCTAAAGCACATCCTCTTCTTTGTGATAATACTTGTCTGACAGAGAACGTGTAGTCTGGAAAGATGGTGAAGGCAGGTAACAAACACATTACTGCAGCCAGTGAAACTTTGCCTTTTCAGGTCCTTGTTGCTCCTTCAAACTGCATAAAACTGTTGCTTGGATTACAGGTTACAAGGAAGAGTAATTTAAATTCAGTGCAAGCATGTCATAAACAGTTGGCAGCTTAATCTTTAGGCGCAAGTGCTAAACTTTAAATATGTACTGATGAATAAACTTAATTGCAACAGACTCAACTATCTACCAAGGTAATGTAGAATCTTGCTTTCGTGGTTCCTGCAGAATGCTGATATTCCCATCATCTTCTGTTTGCAACGTGTCCTCCTGCTTCTTGGCCTGTTCTACACCGGTCTGCTGCCATTCATTCCTTTCAAGGAAGAATTCTTGGAGATTCCCATGCCTTCAATCATCCTCAAGTGAGTTTGAGTCCATATGTGGGTGCTGCACTGAAATGATAATAAAGCAAGTGAATGATGATGCCACCTTGAACACTGGTTTAGTCAGCATCCTTGGACTGAGGAGACTCTTGTTAATTTAGGCACTTCTGTATATTCCTCAGAGAAAACTGTGGAACCCTCCTCCTCTGTAGTTAACCTGTTGCTGTCCAGCTCCAGGTTACTCACTTGTTCATGTGGGGTGCCTGTGTATACCAGTGTTGTGTGTTTACAGCATTTCCTATTCCTACAGATACCTTTACAACTTGCCATCTAGATAGTAATATGGAGCAGTTCCATACAAATAACTAATTCTTGCACTTTTCTTCCTCTTTGTTGAGAACAAATTAATCTGATTAAGGCCAAGAGGCAAGTCATTAGTAGGGTAAATACAAGTTTTCACATGCTCTTTTTTTATCATACTGCACTCAAAATGCTGCTGAATACCCGTCTCTGCCGCTTCTCTTAAATGCAGCGCATTCTCTTGTGTAACCCAATTCTAAGTCACTGTCGTAGTGAAATTGCTGTTCTAATTTGAGAAACTGCAAGATTAATTCTTCATGTTCCTTTTGCAGGAACATCTTAATATTTTAAACTGTGCCCTGGTAATCTTTCGTTTTCTCTTCCTCAACAGGCTGAAAGAACCACAGAAGGTGACAAGAAGCCAAAAATTTATTATCTGGCTAGCTGACACGTAAGATTGTGTCTGATTGCATTTTCATTTCTATTTGCCTATATTTTAACAGTTGGCTCAAGCAACCAAGACTATTGCTATAGCTACTTGTGTTGGAGTTTAATTATTTATTTTCTCAGTTTCCTCTAGCTTTTTTGTCAGTACAGGATAAATCATACCTAAATCTTATGTAGGCGTTCCTGTATGCTTTTGTTTTTCATAAACTGAAACATACTGAGGTGCAGTAAGTGGTCATTATTCCAATTTAGTCTATTTCGTTTGCCATTAACTGTGGTCAGCTAATTAGCATGCAAGTAGATTCAGAATGCAGCTTTCATGTTTCATGGGATTGTGACTGTTTCATAATGTTGTTAGAGGAGATGCTGTTTGGCTCACATGGAACACTTTGCATTTGAAGAATATCCATGCTTCAGAGGCAACTTAGTAACGCACTTTGAATGTGGTTGCAGTTAGTTTCTTCTGGCTCTTCTGTGTCTGACATCTGTCAGCTTGATTTCGTAAGTGGCCAGTAGAGTTAAAATCTCTTCTGAAAGCAAAGGGATTAATTCATCAGACATGGTGTGGGGTACATGTACAATGAAGGAGTCTGCTGGATTTGATCTGCAGAAGAGTTGATACAGATATCCATAGCTAATGCAGATTTCTGGGTACTGTGTTAATCAGTCTTGAGTTGCTTGAGCTAAAGGTTTTCTATAATTAGGTTTCTAATCTCTTTCGGAAAACGTTAAATGTAAATGCTATATGAAAAAAATCATTACAGAGCATCAACATGCATTGAAAATTTCATATATACTTCAAGTTCTTAAATAAAATCATGCTCCTTTCTGCAGACTGCTGATGAGGAAAGCACTTTTTGACCACCTCACTGCTCGAGGCATTCAGGTACAGTGTGGCAAAGAGAAAGGAAATGTGCTTTAAACATAGTGAGAATTTGAACCAGCTGCATGTGGCCTTAAGATGGGTTTGTGTTCTCCCCAGCATGTTCTGTGTGTTGCTAGGTTATGTGTTGCTTTTTGGTTTCTGAGCAATAGCTTATGCTCTTATATTTGCAGTTCTGTTGCTGCAAAGCAAGAATTGCATGTTTGGAAAAAAACTCTTTAAATTTCTTTAAGATCCACACACAAACACTTCAAACTTAAATGTACAAAATCTGCTAAACTGCTTACCTGTTCTGGGGTTTAACAAAATAATTGAATGCAAATACCTGAAGTCTATGAAAGTAATGAAATGGAGTTGGAATCAGCACTAGAAAATACCTCCATTTGGAGGGCAAGGGAGAAGTTGGATGTGTTTGTGTGTCTGTCTTTGGCATCTGAATGTAATAATTTATTGTTTTAAATATATGTGTTGTCATCTCTCACATGAAATAATTTAAGTCAAAAGTCACCTTTTTTATTTCTTTGAGTATTTCCTGGAATAATTTGTCTTTCTATCCCATTTTACAGGTGTATATTTGGGTACTGAATGAAGAACAAGAATACAAGAGAGCATTTGATCTAGGAGCAACTGGAGTGATGACAGACTATCCAACAAAACTTAAGGAGTTTTTACATAATTATCCAGCATAAATGAAGAAATCCAAGGAAGTTCTTGCAGATTGTGAGCCAAGGATTTTCTCCATTAAAAACAAAAAAGAGTAGCATACACAGATCACCTTGAAGGATGTAACTGGATGATCTGTTACCTTGTCATCAGGTTGCTACCTAATGTAAAGGCTGTCTATTTATTTTAAAACTTTAATTACATAGTTTACATTTGTAAATAGCTCATTTAGCAATAGCACACTTCACATATAGTGATGACTAGGAAGAAACTTGCTGGATTGGATACCTGTAGATAATAAACGTTATTTTACCTGTCACAAGTGTTCCTAAGCAGATGTCAAGACATGTCAGTTATCCCAGTTATATTCTAGTGGGCAGAAACTAAGGAATTTCTGAAAGTACTCTCTGTGTATGCATTTCTTGTCTTGCTTTTAATTTTCAGATAACCTGTAGGGCAAAAAAGAAAACGCACAGGAGAAGCAGAGAGTGGAATCTGTGGCTAGCCGAACAGTGTAGCATGTGAAGTGTAGTCCATAAAGGTGGTCACTTTTTTACCAAAATGAACTCATTTGGTCAGTGTAGATTTACTCTTTTATTCTTACTGCTAAGAATGTTGAACCTGAGTTGCAGCTGTACATAGACCCCTTTCTGCTGTGATGGCAATGCTGTGACTCACTGGTCAAGTTCCAAGTGTGGTATTTAAGCCAGGTTCTGGGTTTGACGCTGACTTCTACTGCAAGAGTCTAGGTTTGCTGCTGGTTCTGACCTGCCTGTCAGGCTACTGTGGCATGGCAAAACCTGGCTTTCCAGGAAGGAAGATTGCACTTTCTGGAGATTACACTTATTTTGTAATAAGTAGTCTTTTAATGGAGGAAACCAATATTCTAGGAGTCTTTTGCACATTTGTAGTTCTAACATCTGTGGTCTTGATGATGGAAAGTTGGATTTAGGGTGAGGGACCAAAGAAGACTGTTTGGTCAGGAGTTTCAGGAACAAATTTAAATGTTCCTATTAAATGAATTCACCCAAAGCAGATTTATATGCGTACTTATAAAAAGAGCAAGTGTCAATCTAAGAGTGTGTAGATTTTAGTCTTTTCTCTCCACAAAAGGGCCTGTCTTTTCTAAAGAGCCTGTAACCTTCCATCCCAACACTCCAGTTGTAGGAGCCATCCCACCATGTTTCTGGGATGCCTATTATATCATACCCCCGTAGACGTGCACACATCTCTAATTCCTCTTGTTTGTTCTGCATGCATTGGGCATTTGTATAGAGGCATCTGGGCCGAGCTCCAACTGAAGCCGGCTCATTGGCTGGAGCGGCTGGGATATCTCTACAGTGCTCCGAGCTTTTATTATAGGTTCTGGCAACTGACTGGGTGTGTTGGGATGGAACGATGCCCCCCTCCCCCGACACATCTAGTTTAAAGCCTCCTTGACCAGTCTGGCAAGCCTCCTACCAAAACCGAGCAGCTCCACCAGCCCCCACTAGACCTGGCCTACAAACTTGAGTGCCGTGTTCAAGACACCCAAACCCCTGACTATGACACCACTCTTCTAACCATTTATTAACCTGGCCAGTCCTCCTAGCTTTTGTAAGGTCACCCCTGTATCCTGGAGAATTGATGAAAAGACAATCTGAGCTCCAGAGCCCCTAACCACCTCTCCCAGGGCTCTGTAGTCCTTTATGTTTGCTAGTCACACACTAGTTAGAGTAGGCTCCATATGCAGCTCAGTAGGTAAAAAAACAAAACAAACCATCAACTTTCCACCCTTTCTGTCTTAATTTGGTTTACTAGCCAGTGTGTAGCTCCAGTTAGTTCTTATGCAGTGTGGTTTTCTTCAGCTCAATTTTATTGCTGTTGAATTTCTAGACGCACACCTCTGTTTATAATTCTGGGTTTAGAGAATACTGTGAAATAGCAATTACACGTTAAAACTTTATCTTATGCTAGGAAAAGATAAATTTTAAGGTACTGGTCTTGATTTCTGGACTTGATCTCTCAGGGGGCAGGTCATAATTTAGTTTCTCTCTCAACTTTCCCTCATCACTGCATAAATAAACTGTTTTGCTTTATTCTGTATTGAATGACAAAACACAGTTACTGAAATGACTAACCTGTTTCTTTCATTTTAATATTTTTCCTCTTTCTCCGTAGCAGTGGTGGTGTAAACTTCTGCCTTCAAAAACGCTTAATGTGTTTTCTGCCACTGGTCTTCCTAAATCTGATAACAGCTTTTGACTGTGCTGTTTATGCAGGACCTCTCTTTGATAAGCCTGCTATTTAATATTTGAAATTTGAATGAGTCTTGTTGCATAGCAGGGAAGGGGCTCAGTGCTGGAAAGCTGCTGAATTTATTCAGTCACCCATTTGGGCTTTACTACAAGAGCTAAGTTTAATCTCTTGAGACAGGTGATGTTGCATTGATGAGGCCATGAATCCGAGCACCAGTACAGAGGGCTTAGGCCACGATAACTGTAACAAAATAACATGGAATTGAGGTTACTGTAGAATGCTTGTTCTGTCAAATCATTGTTTTGACTATTCCAGAATTTACTGTGTGATTTTTAAACCACTTGTACAGAAAAGTGTGTGTTGAGAACTTGCACAGCTGTCCAGGAGGATGTTCCGTGAATCTCTCTCCAAGGGGAGAGTCTTTTCAGGTACTTTTAAGTATTGTTTAACACTTACTGTGTTCTGAACCCTATTGCAAAATATTTTATGTATGAAGGATTATGCGTGTATTTCATGCAGTTTTAATTTGCAGAAAGTCTTGTGGACCTCTCTAGCTCCAAAACTATGAAGTGACTTTTCTTGTAAAGAAAGATTGATGCTTTTGAAATGTGACACATTAAAACATCTTTGCTCATAAAATATCTAAAGCTGAATACTTATTGTGACATCTTTGCCTGAAAGTCTAATTTCTGAGATTATGATATTTATAGTGTAGTAAACATTGAGCTTTTGATAGTGGACTTGTTATGTGGGTAGGGTTGCTGAAAAGAAGGGGATATATTATAAACTCTAAACTTTTAAGAAATTTTTGGCAATGACATTGGTGGTCTCATACAGTAATCATAGTATCTGCAACTGTGTGTAGCTAAACAAAACCTGCAGGGGACTTAAGCCTGCCTTCTCCATGTGCAAAAGAACTTGTGAGTAAACTTTTGAAGTCAATTCCAATTTGATTTATCTATAATTTATTTTAAGACAGAAACAGGAGTAGATAAACTTGACCAGAAGTGGTCTCCATATGCAATACTAAAAAATAGGGTAGAGAATTCTGCTGGTTCAGCAATGCAGTCTGTGCTGTTGCTTCGTTGCTTCCAGACAAAGGCCTGTCTGCAGAACAGGCATTGCATGCTTCAAAGCAAGCAGCCTGCCTGGACACACAAAAATTCAAATAATCAGGATTTAAGATTGGAGAAGAGTGGGAAGGTATACAAATTGGGTACTAAACTTCTGAAACTTTACTGTATGCTACTCAGTTTGAAGTAGGCGAGCCTTATGTAATAATGGTAGAGGGAGGGACAAGGATGAAGATCCCAGGCACGCCAGGAGAACTGATTCTCTGCATGTTTTTTGCTATCAGCATCTTTCAGTGTAAAGAGCTGGCAAATTGTTTGTCTTAGATTGCAGCACCTTTAATATAAAATGGAGTGTGTAGTTCTGTATGGATGGAAACAGAAAGGTGAAATGAGACAACAAATGTTTCTTATTTAATAATATTTTGAGAAGTGTTACATATGTTAGTGTTTCGGATAGCTGTGCTGAAAAGGAATTGTGTGACAGCACTGGCCTTTGCTTTGCACTTCAGGGTAAAAATGGCTGGCTGTATCGGAGCTGCTTTCTAATTATTTGGTTTTTTGCAATGGTGATGCTTAATTCTTAAGCACAATAATGCATCTTTTCTGCGTGGGGAATGTTGTCTTATTTGAAGTCTACTCTTTGGTGTTTATCCATTTGATTCTGGCAGTGTTACAAGATTCTGTGTGCACATTTATAACATTACAAGTCAGGTTTTGAAAGCACTGACAAAATGATCTTACGTAGCCTGGTTCTAGCCATCAGCTCTGACCTATAATCAGGCTCATTAGTTTAATTACAGAATGTAGCAGTTCACAGATGTGGAGGATATTGTATCCTATCTGTGTATGTACATCATACCTGAATTGAATGGGGGAAATGAAAACATTCAGTTATCTCTGCACGTAAGATATGGTAGCAGAGGAACTTGTTTTATTTAAATCTAGATTCAATTTAAAAAATATTTTACTGTGGCCTTTAAATTATCCTGAAACACTTCTGTAATGTCCTAAGGACACTCGCTCTAATTCACCGTCTTCCACACACAGTGTTATCTTATACCTGCTCACTCTTGCTAGAAGATTTATGCAAAAGACTGTAGATGATCAGTGAAAGATTAGCAGATTATTGCATGTAAAAAGCCTTTGCTAGTTGACAGGTATCTGCTGCTGAACTGGGGACACAGACTAGCTGGTTTTGAGTATGTTCATGTTAACAGGGATTCCACTTGTAGGAGGTTTCTGTGCAGTGCTGTGTTATCCTGTGTTGGGTGATAGTTTGCTATAGATACAGAGCTTTCTTATGATGATAATAAGCAGGTTAATGTTCCCTCTACTCCTACAAGTAAATTTCCAGCTTTCCTACTGGATTTCCATCAAATTATATTAAATATTAGGTTTTAAGGTCAAGTGTAATTTTAAAGCCTTGAGGCTTCACATTAGGTAAGAGAGGTGAAGTGGGGGTTTTGTACATAATAGTATTTAGTATCTTTTAAAGGATCTTAGCAGCCTGATGAGCGGATTCTGTAGATTCCTCTGGGCAGTATTTTATGTCTTACTACACATTCTAAATGGTTAGTAAACCACACTAGGGAATTGGGAAGCATTGATGAATGTTCATGTCTTTTAACATGGAAAGTATTTGTCTGCGATGACTTCAGGTTGTGTAACCCATCATAAATCTGCAGTGCTAAGATTTGGCAATTAGAATATTCAGAAGAACTTACCAGTTTATCAGAAGCAAGAGGGCTTGGGGTGCAGCTATTTTCATTTCAGGATAGACATTTTTCCTTCATTGATGAGTGTCAATAGAATCAGAGAATCACAGACTGGGTTGGAAGGGACCTTAAAGCTCACCCAGCTCCAACCCCTGCCACAGGCAGGGACCCCTTCCACTAGAGCAGCTTGCTCCAAGCCCCTGTGTCCAACCTGGCCTTGAACACTGCCAGGGATGGGGCAGCCACAGCTTCTCTGGGCACCCTGTGCCAGCGCCTCAGCACCCTCACAGGGAAGAGCTTCTGCCTAAGAGCTCATCTCAGTCTCCCCTCTGGCAGGTTAAAGTCATTCCCCTTGGCCTGTCCCTACAGGCCCTTGTCCAAGCCCCTCTCCAGCTTTCCTGCAGCCCCTTTAGGCACTGGAGCTGCTCTAAGGTCTCCCCTTAAGGAGCCTTCTCTCCCCCAGGCTGACCCAGCCCAGCTCTCTCAGCCTGTCAAGACATCTCAGGGTTCCTGGTTTGTCCCTAGGATTTCCTCCGATGGATTGTTTTCCTGGCTGGCAAAGACAAACCAGCAGAACGGCCGCTGGGTCCTGCCTGTTCTCCTGCCCCTTGCCGCGGGAGGCCGCCACCTCTTTGCGATTGCTGCTCTCTGCGCTAGGGCTGTAAGCGGTACATAAGCAGAGTATTCCTATGGGAAGCGAGGCGAGTGGTCATACAGGTAGTGAGGGCTTTACAGCTCCACAGTCATCTCGGTGATCTGGGGGCACAAGATGAAGCACTGGGCAACGTTTGCTGTTTTGTTGTTGGACCAAAAATAGTGATGCTGCAAGTAGGGGAAAAAAAATGTTAATAGATGGAAGCACCTTTCTTTGATCTGGAATTTCCCTGAACATGTACTTGAAGATGTTGTTTCCTGATGTGTCTGATAAAATTTGAAGCATCCCCACTTTGCACCTAAAGAAGAAATGCAATAGTAGGTGAGAGATCTTGAGTTACAAAGACAGTAACATCACCTAGGAATAAAACTTGAGAGGGCTAGTCACCTGAGATTTTTATCATATTGTAAGTACCACTCGTTTCTAATGCAGCGCTAAAAATGCTGAGGTAGTGTCTCAATGAGTGCTTTCTCCCCTCTCAATATTGTGGTGGTAAAAAATAGCCTAACTCAGTGATAAATTGGGCATTTCTGGTCTAAATGGTAATGGAAGTTGAAACTAATGTCAGACACTGAGCAGGGAAACACTAGCTGTGCTGTTCAGGCTCCAGAAAATGGGTGTTTGCAAATAGAGAAGTTAAAAATCCATCTTAGCTGTTCAGTTGAAAGCTGGGCTGTCAAATAGAGCAGAGCCAAAATACAGATTCTTTTTTTTTTAATGAGTAAATTTCCCTAAAGCTTAGCCCAGTAAAAGCATAGATGCTGATCAAGCTGTGCTTGCAAAGTTTGCAGCCAGACTCTAACACAGGATCACATGAGACTTGAAGCTTCAATGAGAAAGTACCTAGGACCTAAGTAGCTTTTTATTTCTCAAAAGTGGGTGAAATGCTTCTAATGAAGCACTCTTACCACTAAAAGCTTCTGGCCAAGAAGAAAGCTGGGCTTTTTTATGGTCTTATTTTTCTATGACTTCAAAGCTGTGTGAACCTCTAGATTTCCATGGTGATGCTGAACTTACATAAATGCCATTCCAATTCACCACCACCCTAAAGCAAGCCTACTACAAGAGTACTTTGCATGTATGTAATGAATCTTGCTGTTCTCCATGTAAATATTAACGTATTTTTATTAACAAACCAAAAAATCTGCATTGCAGCTCACTTTTGGGTGAGAAAAAAAACAAATCCCTGTTACGCAGCAGCTTCTTGTTCATGCATAGATTTATTCTGCTGGTGGCTTCACCTCTGGGTACTTGTGGTAGCTTTTCACAACTCTTGGTGACTTAAAATTCAAGCAAATTTTTTCACCCTTCATGCACATAACTCGTTCTGGATCAGGTAAATGCCCCTTCCTTTAGCACTGGTGAGATGGTCTAAAAACCTGACATGTTCGCTCTTGCTGCTGGGTTTGAGGAGGAAGGAGGTTATCTAAGAAAAGAAGCTTGAAGTAAGCCTCCAACATAGGCTCCTGGTGCTCTTGTAGCTTGTCTAAAGGTAATACAGCAAGTTCCTTCTTCATTTGAGTGTATTTAGTAGCTAGGAACTACCATGGTGCTTGAATCTCTGTTAACAGTGTATTTCAGTTGTATTTGGGAGTACCACTAACTTCTGGGGGGAAAAAGTAATGTTGTATTTTAAAATCTGGTCTAATCTAATCTAGAATCCCTTAGCCTAGCTAGCATTTCTTACTCATGCAGTCAGAGTAAGCATTTCTTACTCATGCAGTTCTGTTGTGTGAAATAAAACTGTTTATGTCACAAGGTAGTGGGTCCTTTTCCTACCCACATGTATTAAAAAAAATAAAAAGACCCACAACTAACAGAAATATTGCATTGCCCTTTACTGTGCCTTGGAGTCCAAATACGAAACCTATGGAACAGAGCGGTGCCCTTGCAGTTACCAGTAATGACCGATTCTTAGGGGAATGCTTAAAATATTCTTAATTATTTGCTAAAGCAGTGGAGTGTTGGAACAAGAAGGAACTATTTCACCCAATAAGGTATGTAACTTTTATCCCTTGAGGTAAGAAAAGGGTGGAGAGAGAACATTCACTGCTGTGTAAGGTATGGTTTTAATAATCACTGTTACACATGTGCTGGTGCGAGCTGAAATGGGAGCATGCAGTGAAAAGCCTCCAACCCAGCTTGTTTGGAGCTGTTCTATCTCGTAATTTGAGGTGATTGCATTTAATTTTGCCCTTGCACTTTTCCCCGGCTTAGCTGTGAGCACACTGGTGTGTTCATATGTATGTGCATGTACATACGTGTACATACGTGTACATACGTGTTGACATGGAACCTGCAGGTAACTTGGGGGTAAGACTGCCAGGATCACCCCTGCAAGAAGCCCGTGGTCAGCAGTGGATGCAGCTGATGGAGATTTCCAGGAGAAATGTGCAATATCTTCATTTGTGGTTAAGCATCACGCTAATTACGTGGTCAAGAAGGTGAATTTAATGGGGGGAATGGACACGGACGACATTCTTCGCAACTGGCGAGCCGGGCTCTGCGAGCGGTGGCCTTTGTCTGCGGGGCCGGGCGAGGGGCTGGAGGCGGGGAGGGCAACAGGTCCGAGCCCGGGAGAGTGTCCAAGGGGCAGCGCGCAGGCGAGGCCAGAGGGGTTTGGCTCGTCCCGGAAAGGCATTAACGGGAGGGAGCTGCTGGAGTGGGGCTGGGGGTGGCCGGCGTGCCAGGTAACCGTGAGAGGGGGAGCAGCAGGGATGGTCGTTCCTAATGAACCCTTTCCCGGTAGCAAGTAAACGCATAATAAAAGGCCGAAGCTCCAGGTGAGATCTGTGCGTGAGGCTCAGGCTTGTGACTCCAGGGAGAGACACAGCATCTTACCTGGGCTCTGGGGGCACCTCCCGAGCTGCTTCCAGCACGGCCCAAAGGGCTGCTACCAGCGACAAGCGCCCTGCCATGCTCCGTTTATTTTTACTAACACTGCTGCTGGAGTCCCTGGAGACCGGGCCTTTTCCAGCGCAGGCTGAGCTACCCGGGTGACATCATGCCTGGTGTGGCAAAGGAGAGATCACAGAGTACCTGGGTCAGCCGTGGAGAGGGCATCCTCAGCCCTACGCAGTGCTTGACGTTAAAGGCAGGCACTTTCTGCATGTGGTGCGTTGGAACCGGGCACCGTCAGGGAGCAGGGGTAATTCTGCTGCAGCCTTTGGTTAAGGGTGCAGCAGCTTTCTCTTTGTGGAGCGCTGTGCTGAGGTCCAGGGCCTCAAGGTGAAATGTCAAGGGTCCTTTGTCTTGTGCTTCTCCATAGAAACTTCTGGGTTTTATGCAGAGAAGCTTGGGGTGACAGAGGCAGCCATGGAGTGAGCTATGGGTCCGTAGCTTCAGATTTTAATGCTGATTTTTGAAGGCGAAAGAATTTGAAATGTTCCAGTTTAAAATGTCCTTTTAATGGTGTAGTAAAAGAAGTTTAATCCTGCCCGCTTTGCCCCCACTTTTTTCGGCTGTCTGTCTTAAAATACAGGAAGAGGAAAGCCCATCCGGCTGATGTTTTTAGCTTGCAGACAGCAGTTAAGCAAGGGCCAGGACAGTACACCTGCCTTCCTGATATGGCCTTCCTCAGGGCTGCTGCATGCTCCAAACAAACGTTTTCTGCTGATGCATTTACAGTTACTTAAAGCTTCTGCTGGGTAGTGCAGAGCGGCCTTTGCTGGGTTAGGTGGTTGTAAACAAGCAGATACTGAGAGAGCTCGACTTCAGTCCATGAGCGGATTCTGCCTGGAGAGGATGTATTTTGTGACTTCATTCTTGCAGAGCACTCCCACTGATCTGAAGATCTCATCGCGTTGGGATCCACGCCTCTGGTTTCTTGTAAACATTGTGTGCTGTCTAACGGCTGCGCTTGAATAGGGAATTAGAATGGTCTCCTTTTCCCACTGGATTTCTAGTTCTTGTTTCCTGCTGAAATACCATTTTAACATGAGCCTTAAGCTGTGAAGCTGAAGCTGGAAATGCTGTAGGGAGGGCAGAGACATTGCTTTCATCTGACAAAGATGTTGGCTGCTTGTTTGTTTTTTTCCTTTTGGGTTTTGTTTTTTCAAACTTCCTTTGCAGGTGTGTCTTTCATGGAATAACTGGCAAAGCTGTGCTGGGCATTGAGCTCCCCTGTGTCCTCTGGATCCACAGATTTGAATAAGTGATTTCCTTTCTTTGCTGTTTGGTGTGGGTAGTTGAGCCAGGGTTGTATTGAAGAAGACAGCGTCACTACCTGTAAATCCACATTCCCTCAAAGGCTCCTTGACTCACGGATTGAATACCTGTTGCTGAGAGAGAATTTAATTAAGGAACTGGTCACTCTGGTGTAGGTCCTGGCTGGCAGTTTATAAAGCGGGAGCTCCTTCATCTAGCGTGGTACTACACGAGCATTGCAAGGATTGCAGAGGAGTAAAAAACCCATTATTTCTTATTCTTGCATCACAGCCTTGCCTTTGACCATGTGCGTGGAAGCCTCTTAAAGAAATACCAGTAAAGTATTTCTTTCACTGGGCTTTGGTCATTAACTGCCAGACCTTTGCTTGCTTGAGCTTAAGCTGTGAAATGCTAGAGCAGTGGGCTGCAAGAGGGATCACGAAGTGGAATCTGGAATGGAGAAAGGGAAACATCAGTTCTTCTAGCTGCTTTGAAGCTGATCAGTAATGTTGGAGGCAGAATGATGTAGCACTGTGTATTTATTGCTTTAAACCATAAATACAAAGTTTCCTTTTCTCATCTCCTTGACAGAGGCCTGTATGGCCTGAGGACAGGGGTCCTTCAGGATGTTCCCTCTTTTTCTGTGTTTGTTACTTCAGAGGTCTTGTCTTCTACATCTAATCACAGTAACTAAGACAGATTTCCTTTCCCTTCCAGAAGCCAGGGTGACTCCATAGAAGAGATGGACTATTCTGACTCAAGGGTTTTGTTGTTTTTTTAGTTCTTTAGGACAGATCTTTAGCTGGTAAATCAGCATGTCTGTTGGTGCTGTGATGCTGACTGAAGATCTGGATCTCTTCTTCCCAAAACAAAGTCACTTTATAGTTTGTCTTACCTGGGGAGAAGTGCTCCAGGTGGGCTGCTGCTCAGGAGTGCTGGGTCCTGGGCCTTAATCACACTCCCTGTTGTCCTTATCAGTCCCTGCTCTTCATCCTCATCAAAGTTTGTCATTCACTTCTCTCTTCAAGTCTGCTTTTTGCCGTGGCTTACTTGCCTTTTTGTTCCTTGTTTGTCAGGGCAGGTAGTTGCTGTGCTATAAGCTGATTGTTCTGTTCTGGCTTTGTGACCCTGTACTCGATAGCCATGTCTGCCAGGACTGTCTGAGGGTGTTTTCACCTGCTGATCCGGGATGTGTTGGATGTCGGGAGTACCTTTGTCTCCAGAAGCGTCACTGGACTGGCCAAGCCACTTAAGGCTGCAGGAAGTAACATAATTAATGAGACTTAGTTCGCCCACATCTTGTACCTGACAATCTCAAGTCACTTGACAATGCCAATTAAAGCTAATCACACTCCTCTGTTTTTAGTAAATAGCTATTATCCCTGCTTCACTCTTGCTTTAACGAATGATAGTGCCAGGCAGTGTGAGTCATTGGAAGTTAGGGGCATGCAACCCGTAAGAGCTGCCTTCCGGCCTCTGCGCAGGCTTACACATCCAACTAGAGATGGGTTCTTCTACACCTGTTCAGGTGTTGGTTTAGCCTGTTAAAAGGTGTAATGTTTTGCTGACTTAGAAAAATATGCAGTTTTTTTGCCTTTTTACTGCTGTCATGACTTGTACAGAACTAACCAGGTCAAGCAAAGTTTCAAAAGCTGAGGATGCTTTGAATTTGCCCTTCAGAGAAATTTAGATCTACAGAGATGGAAGGCAGAGTGGTGTCAAAGCTGCACTCTCACTTCTCCTGTTTCACATTGGCAGTGACTTCATTCCGAGGCCAGAAGTGTGGCGTGGTATGACCTAGGCATTACATAGCTCAGCCGCAGAACTGTGGAAGATTGAAGTTTCACTGATGAAATATTGCTAAAGGATGGCTGGAATAGTGTGTTATTAAAAACAGATTGTCCAGCATCACAAAAAAAAAGATGGAGTTAATAATTAACTGGAGAGGGGGATCTTAATGAGAATCCCAGGAACTCCCAGCTCAAGCATGCGTCAGTAGGCACGGAACTGCAAGAGGCGAGTCAGCTCACATACCTTGGCAGTAACACGGTAGTGAGGATATGCAAGAGGAACTAATAACTGGCAAGGCAGCAGCTGACTTGACCATCTTAAACTAGATTCGGTTATAAAGTATCTGTCATGTGAAGATTCAAGTTATAAATTTTCACCTGACTTTGCCCCCTTGACATATGGGTTGCTAAGTGAAAGCTAGAAGGATGATGACTGAACTGCCATGGAAAGTATGTACCTCGTTAATATAGTAACTGTTGCATAAAAAGTGTTAGTGGCAGAGATCGATCAGAATCCAGCATCTTATCCTTGGCTTTACTTGGAAAAGAGACACATATCAGAACAGAAAATAAAGCCACTGTCTCTCCCATGCCAGATGTGCTCTGGGCAGTGCAAGGCTAGTTAAGAGATGCTCCTGGGAAGATCTCTCTGAGCAGATGGGTTTTGTGAGCAGATAAAAACGTGCAGCATTTGCAAGCTCGCAAATAGTAAGTTATGACAGGCAGCTATGGCAGATCCTTCTTTCAGCTATAGATGACTTTGAGGATATTGGAAGGATGCTCGCAGTAGATAAATGTTCTCTCTGTGTTCTCTGAGAGTACCCAGCCTTTATCAGGGAAACAGATGATCCATCCAGCAGACCAGATTAATTGAATCCTAGTCATGCTTATACTTGCCAAAAAGGAAGATAACAGAGCAATATAAGGAGCACAAAAAAATGGAATAAGAGATGATTTGGATAGCTAGATTGTTCCACAATTAAAACAAATGAGGAAGAAAAGTTGGGAAGTGTTTCCATTTTGTCAGTAACTGGTCAGTTGGATGGGAAGAGCTTTTCCATGATGTCTGTAGTTCAGGTTGGTACTACAACAGCAAGGCAGGGTGGTCTTTCACTTTGTAGAACACTTTATATGTGTCTTGCTGGCAAAGTGTGATGTCCTTGATCTGTGGCTCCTAATGTGATCATCCCATTGAACGTGTAGCTGTCTTCAGCAGGAGGATGGGTATGAATTGAAAAGCTAC
The DNA here is from genome assembly GCF_028554395.1 of Pezoporus wallicus. Lineage (NCBI taxonomy): Eukaryota > Metazoa > Chordata > Aves > Psittaciformes > Psittacidae > Pezoporus > Pezoporus wallicus. Next base: position 76,673 of record NW_026635013.1, read on the forward strand.
ATCTTAGTGTGCTTGAACCGTTGCTGTTAGCTCACTCAGGTGCATCATGTTTACTTGGCCAGTGCGGGTGAAGGACTGTTACCCTGTTGTGGGAGATGCTGACATGAGTCTTTGCAAATTGTAAAGGAGGAAATGAAGTCACTGATGTTTTAAATTAGTTCAGCTTGCAGTTTTTGTTTATTTGTGCCACAAGTGGGATATGCTGGTAGGAGCAAAATTAAGTACTGGCTTGTTTCAAATTTGTCCTGGCCAACGGTGAAGCTTTTCTGCATGTATGTTTCCTTCTGCATTTGGTAACACACGCTGGCATCTCTGGTAACTAGTTAGTAAATTTGGCTGTGATGGATTGTACCTGCAAAGCAAAGGTGGGCAGCTGGTAGCTCTAATGCTTGTGTGCTGCTTGTTATCAGCAGTGCAGGCTCTTCTGCATTGCAAAGATACTGCTGCCAGGCAACTCGGAGGAAAGTGGGAAGAGAATTCAGCCAGAGGTGTCAGTCATTCCTTGGCAGAGGCTGAATCTTGCAGTCCATGTTCATGTCATTTTGTAGACAGGCCCGGGAAAGTTAACAAATTTTGAAGCCAGCCTTGTGAGATGTCATCTGTCTGAGCTGTCCTGAGCCTTTTGAGATGAAATTGTATGGGGAAGAATTTGATTAAAATGTCCATAATAATTTCCCTTCCCTGCATCCCAGTGGTGTCTGTGGTGTGTCTGAATGGATTGTTTAGAGCAGTGTGCTTGTTCTGAATAGTGAGGAGAGATGAGTTTGCAGTTCTGACACTGAATGGTCTGAATCCAGCCTTAGGTCTGTAAATATTCTCATGATCATCTGGTCTCAGTAGTCTGCAGCCCGGACAGAAGCACCTCTGCACCATCTAAGCTGAGATACTTTAAGCTATTCCTTCACTTTCCAGGCAGTTGTGCACTGTGGTTCAGTGCAGGAAAGCTTTTGGTTTGAATGCAGGAGTCCTCTGGAATTGCTTCTCACCACACTGTTGCACTTGAGAACCTGAAAATGCACTGCTGTGGTGAAACTGCTAAATTTGGTTTAATCTCCAAACTGGCAGAAGGTAACAGAACTGTGTAAAGAACATTAAAAAAAAACTTTTAAAAATTTCTTTGTTTTTAATAAGTTATGGATTAATAGTTTGTAAAGTGACAACGCAGGACAGACTGACAAAATTCTGTTTTAAAATGTTAAAGGTTTGCTGTTTGTTCCTGTGAAGTTTCAACCCAATGCACCTTCCACGTCACCTTCATAGAAAGCCTCTCCATCAGCAAGAGACCAGGAAGCTGGTTGTAGAGGGGTGTGGAGTCTGTTTCTTGATGAGGAGAGCTGTGACAGCCCACAGACTGACATGCTGCCAGCTTGTACAAAAGGAAAAAAACCCCAAACCAACCACCCCGAAACCCCAACCTTTAAACTGCAATTAATATAATTGCTCTGACACTTTCGGGAGGTTTAATACTGATAGCTCTTCAGCAGAGCAATACCTCTGACGTGTGTGCTGACGGGCTGTGCTGGTATGTGGAGCACGGCAGGTGCAGCATGGTTGGCGTCCTGCCTGTCCCTGATTCACCACGGCCAGGTAGTCGTTAATTGCTTCTTGCTTCATCTCTTTTTGATGCCCTCTGGTGGTTACCTGGCAATTGTCTGCAGCACTGTTTGCCATCAGTAGGTGTTTGAACACCTTTTTGCATCCATCCGTCCATCCATCCATCTATCCGTCTCCTTTTCCCAGAATCATAAAGTGCTTCCTAGTGATTAAGAGTGCTGTCTTAGTGTGGAGAAGAGAGAACTAGGGCTCGCAGAAACAAAGCAGCTTGCTAGGAGACACCCAGAGGAACAAAGGGATTACATGTATTTCTGGTTGAATTCTCTAAGTGAGGATCCTGCTCCATACACAGACACCACTGCAACACAAATAATAGTATCTGATAAAGGTAAATGCAGAGGATTCCTGCTGGCCATCTTCCACCATTTCTCCTGTTATTTTCCTGTCTCCAGGGTCTTGCAAGGTCTGGAGAAAGAACTGAAGGAGTGCAGGCGATAGAGAAGGACACTTGGGGTTCATGTGTCAGTAATGACTTTTGGTAGCTGTGCTAGTACCGCTTAGCTGCGTGCAGCGTCATCAAGTGTTTCAAGTTGGTGCATTTCAGACACTTGATACTGCAGGGAGTAAAAGTACATTGTGTACACCCGTATGTTATTTAAACTCCTTTCTTGGCCTTCCCTTGTGTTCTGTGTTTAAATTCAGAGTGGTTCTCCTTTCCTACAGGGCCTTTCATGAGGTACATCCTACCCTTCTGTATTCAAATGGTCTGGCTTTGTCTTTTTCAAAGCTGTTACAATCCTGTGTGATAGTGAGGATCTCCAGAACTGCCCCAAACCAAGAGATTTTGTTGCAGTCCTCCACCATCAGAGTATGAAAGCTCCTTAGCTGTGCTGGGTGTCTCTGAGGGTTCCACACACAACTTTCTGACATTAAACCCAGATTCCCAATTTCAGTGTGTCACCTTAAAGACTAGCATTCCTCTTTGAAAACTGCAGTGCATTATGCAACATTAAGGCAGTTTCTATGTCAAGAAAACCCTGGTAAATGTGCTTACCTCAAGCATTTTCTTAGAATCATGCTCAGACCCTGGAGCAGTGCAGGCTGCTACAGTTTTTGACCCTGTAAAAACAGAAAACTCTCCAATTCCTCTTGTGCTTTCATTGCACTCAGCATATCTCTCAGCTCTTCCATATTAATGAGAAGAGATGCCAAAGAAGAAAGGTTGGGTTTCCAAATAGATGGATTTTTTTCAGAGCTACTGTAGGCAGCTTTCTATAGCATTTGCAATGTTCTGGTAAGTATTTAATGGACTGTAGTTTATCTTAAAAATCAAATAATCCATAAAACAAACCCTCAGACCCAACAAACCTGTTGTTTGCCCTGCTGGAATGAATGGGAACATTTGCATCTGAGCTGCATTGCACATGGGGTTTATGCAAAATGGGACTTGTGTGGGATCGGTTTTGTTCTCTGCCATTGTGGCATATGGACTTGTACAAGCAGTAGCCTTGTCTAGCAAGTGTTTGGCACAGACTTAGCATTTCTCCTTTTTTGTTTCCTGAATTGCTAACAGCTTCATGTGAAAAGTGGCTGTTGGACAGGTGGAGGTTGATACTGAACCAAAAAATTGTCTGAACAGCAAAATGCGTGCGTGGTTTTTCCTCCGTGGTGCTGGCATCTGCTTAAAACTTAGCAGGATTAAGCAGGGCTGCCCTAACACACACGGTCATTGCAAGCATGCATTCAGCTGATTCTCTCACCAATGACCATGATGTTGATCACCAATAAATGACGTTGATCTTTTCCCTAGATTTTTTTCCTTTTGTCTAAACCAGTTTTCTGGCTTCTTGTGAGCTAATTCGTAGCTAAACACAGGTTTCTGTTCCATCAACTTGAGCGTGTCCATCCCAGAGATAAATTTCTCTTGAAGAAAGATGGAAGAAAAATACTGGATTATGTTGCTGGTGACAGGTACTCATCTCTAATAGTATTGAGCATGATGAGAAAGTAATCAAAGCATTTTTCTGTTTTTAAGTGAATGGAATGATTCCACTTAATGCCCACTGTCAGTGAGGCTGATGAACAGTAACTGGTTCTGAAAAACCAGAGGCACAGCCCAAAATCATCCGCATGCCTTTGTTCTGCAGTAGAATGAATGCACAGCTAGCTGTTACATAGATTTTAATTCAAAGGTGTTTGCCACTGGGACAGAAGAAAAAAAAGGGGCAGGAGATTGGGTTTTGCATTGCCAAGAGTCATGGGTCCCATTTAATACATTTTGAGATGATACTCGAGACAGAAATGGGTCCTTACAAGCTTCTAGCTGTGCTCATAGGATGTAAGAATGCATTTCCCATTGGTTTTCCCTCCTCTCCCTTGCTAAAATGAGGACAGAGATCTTGGTAGATAGCACACAGATCAACTGTTGGGCTTAACGGTGTGCGAAGGTAGTGCCTTTATAAAATACAGCCACCAAATGAGCTTATCTGAAGGGTTTTTCCAAAGCAGTTTCTTCCAAGATCTTAGCTCACAAATCTTTATTCTCTCCCTTGCCTTAACCAATTTGGTTTTTCTTCTCAGCACAGGACTGAGAAAAGGAGTTGCAGTGGATCTTAATCTGTGCTCTGATATTGTCCCACTTGACTGTTTTTCTTGTCCACTTCTGAAAGGTCAGATTTTTTTGCTGACATTAAATGTGTTACAAGGTCAAATAAATGGATGCTCATGAAGTGCTTTTGCAGAAAGCTGCGTGCAGCACATAATTTGTGCGTGCGTTTGTTTCTCTGTTAGATAAATGCGGTGATAGGATTTCCTGTTTACTTGTCCTTCTAGAGCACTGATGCTTCGGAGGCCTGGACAGAGGGGTCAGCAAACAACAGATGAAGGGATTGCTGTTATATTGTTCTGGTTGGGTGTAATTTGTTGAGTATAATTTGGCTTTGAGGGTGCCTGTGGACTGCTTTCTCCAGCTGTTGTGCTGTGGTTATTAGGCAGCTGATCGGAAGAGAAATGGTTTGGCATTACAGCATAGGAGAGAAATGGTAAAACTGGTGGTTGGTGTATTTACCTATCTGTGCTGAGGAAGAGAGGGAGGAGATTGCACCATTACAAATCAATGAAATATAAGGGTTAAACAGTCTGTTTAAACAGAAATTGGGTAAAGTGATTGCCAGTCCTTTCTTTCCTCCAGATGGTCTGTCCAATGTAATCTGTTTCTTTCAGACAGGGCTTGGTTCTTTGCCTTGGAATCCAATTGCGTTTAGCTGCTGAAAGGGCACACTTAGTCTCTTGCTTCTGTGCACTTGGAGGACAAGGCGCATGTCTCTCAAATTTCAGGTTCTGAGATCTGTTACAGCTGGGATACAGTGCATGCTGCTGAATCGGGGGCTTGAAGTTGGGGGATGGTTCTGTTGTCTTCTGACTCTGAAGGTTAGCACTTGGTTAGTTCAGGAAGTCTGGGATGCGTTGCTTTTACTCATATCTAGTCAGCAGAAAATAAGGAAGGATGCTGCTGTGGTTTGCATCTTGCTTCTGCCCAGTTGCAAACTAGGCTTCAGTCCTTAAAGTGCTCCTCTCCTCATTCCTGTCTCACACAAAACTAAATCATATTTGACAAAATCATGGTGCACGTGGAGAACTGGGGCAGGGTAGAGGTGAAAGCTATTTCTATTACTTCTCTGATTAAAGAAAGACATGTTGAAATCTAGAGGTGCAGTTACGTACCTCTCCATGCGCAGGCAGAATGCATAGCTATGGGTGTACCAGATAAATTGCAGGAAAGACCTCTTTTGACTGAACAAGAGGAGGTTTAGTTCCTTACCAGCTGGGAAGTGAGCCCTTCTGCATCAGGATGGGTCTTCCAAAGCTCTCACTGTAACTGGAATTGGAAAAGGTTAATCTGATTAGTTAGTGTTTGCAAAGAGCTTTAAGGATGAAAAGCACTATGTAAGAGCTGACTATTTTGATCATGATAAATATGCTTTATCAGCAGTTGGCTGGATGAGTAAGACTCTTTTTCCCATTTGACTGTAAGGGAGCTGCCTTCTGGAAAACAGAAGAAAAATATTACAGAGAAAGGGAAAAATGGATGTCCTGTTGTTTTACTGGTGTCTACCTCCTGTTGAGCACTGTGCATGGTCATAATACAGTGAAGCTGACTGCTCCAAATGATGCCTGTGTGGGCCGATGACAACCCTCCAGTATAGTGCTGGTAGGAACTGGTTGCTAGAAAGCTTGCAGATGACAGCCTGGCTTTCGAGGGTTGTCCAGCTGGCAGCAGGTTCAGTGGGTGATGCTTTCAGAAACACTGAAGCAACTTGGATACCTTGAATCTTCCTTTTCAACAATGACAAGACAACTTAAGAGCAGAAGTGTTGAAGACAGGGTTCTATAAATGGCACTTTGGTATGTAAGTGATGAGGGGTTTTTGCAGATCTCACTGTCTCATGGTGGTCACACATGAGGCTTTCCAGCAAAGACCAGTAGTGGATTCACTGTCTGAATTCTGTTGTTTTCAAGTATGACTTGGACAGTTCTGTCACGGCTCGATACTTGTAACTAGTGCTAACACTAGTCATGAGATTGCCTAAATGGGATGCTTATGAATTCTACAAGAATTTTCCTGGGCCCTGCCTTCAGTTGCCTGATTGCCTTTCTGATTTCTGTTGAGCTGCTTTGACAGCTTCCTTTTTAGCAAGGCAGAGAGGTGTATTTGCTTAGGGTAGCTCCAGTCCAGCCCTTCTCTGCAGCGTATCTTGAGCCAGGAGTGTGGCTGATGCTTTTCCTAGGAGGGTGCATCCTACTGGGCAGCAGCAGAACCTGCTTAGCACACAAATGCCAGGGGGCTGTTTTAGCAGCACAGTGAGCTGGGCTGGCTTTATTCTAACCTGGAAGATTATCAGCTGTGCTTCAGGCATGGTACTCGTCCCACCATAGAGACCAGCTGTTAAGCTCTTGTACTTTGCTGTTTTGTTCAGTTCAGGAATTTCCATTGCAGGTCAGGTGTGGAGGTTTTATGTCTTGGTTTTCTTATTTCGGGGGGGTGTGGGGGGGGTGTTGGTGGTATTCAAGTATTTGATACACAAAGTGCAGACTGAGGGACTGAGCAGGGTTTTATGGAAGGGAAGATCCTCATGGGAGGAGCAGCCAGAGTTCATGATTAATTTCTAGAGCATGCATACACGCCATGGGTTGGGGAGGGAGGAGGGCTGCCTCCTTTATCCTTTATGCTGCTTCTGTCCTCAAAAGGAACATTTGTAGCTGGTAAGGCTTATAGATGTGGGATCTGAAAAACTAATTTCTGCCAAAGAGACCCAGACTTGAACTGCCTTGCAGGCTCTGTGAGATGATGTCAGATTGTGAAATAGGTGTTTCCATCCTGAATAGGATTTTTCACTGTCTCTTGCTATCAAGAACAGTCATCAAAGGCTTCTCCTTGCTTTGACTGCTGTCAAGTATTCTGAGTAAAGAGCAAAACTGGAGCGCAGTTCTTATAGAGTAGCTTCTACATTCAGAACTTGCAGGGAGTTACAGAGGAGAGTGTAATGAAGTATTCCTTCATTTCCCATGTGGAAACTAGGGCAGAATGGAGAGAAGAACTGGTTTGGTGACTTATGTACTTTTCCTGGTGGCTGAGGAAACCCATGTCCAGCTCCAGCTTTTCGTGGGCTTCTGGGGTGTCACATTAGAGAGTTGACAGGACAGCAGCTGGCAGGATCCTGACTTTCCATCTAGCTAGCTAACAGAGCCCATCTTCTCCAAGGGGTGGTGCAGAGTGAGACCTTGAGATGTGCAGTTCCCCAGAGTTGTCTGGGGGACTAGGCTTGATGAAAATCATCTTCTTGGCATCTTTGTGCCTTTCTAGTCATTTCCAAATCCATTCAGTATTGAAAGAATGAATAGAGGTTGTGAGCATTGGAGTGATGGGAAGATGGTAGATAACAGAGGCAGGAAGATGTGAGGACAGTCAGCAAGTCAGTGGCTGAGCTGTGAATAAAAGTCTGCCTGCCTTTATCTAATCTGCAGACAATCACGCCTGTCTCCTGGCTGCTCCTATTCTTCCCTGCTCTCAGTCTAATCCTAGATCGTCCTGCGGGTGAGATCATTGCCGCCTTTGTGAGCTGAGTGTTCCGTCTCTGTTCTCTTTTTGCCCGCAGGTCTGTGTGAAGTCCCCCATTCCCTCTGCCCAAATCTCTTCCTCTGAAGCGGTCACCAGCGTGTGGAGCCTGCCCCACGCCCATCACCTGCCAAACCACGGCCTTTACCTGTGTCTTCCGGTGTTTCCCGTGCGACCCGTCCTGCGGGAGTGCCTCCTGGGCCACCCCAGAGTTCACACAGCGCTCAGTGGCTCCAATGGTGAAGATGACAAGGTCCAAGACTTTCCAGGCATATCTGCCTTCGTGCCACAGGACCTATAGCTGCATTCACTGCAGGGCTCATCTTGCCAACCACGATGAGCTCATTTCCAAGGTATGTGCATGACCTCACCTGCAGATGCTGGGTGGATGCCTCCTCCCCAGGGAGCGGAAGGATGCGTTTGCTCACACTGTGGGTCACTTGCTCTGGAAGTGCTTGGTCTTAACTGGTACTGCAGTTTTTGCTTGGAAAGTGGGCTCTCAGCCTAAAGGATCTATTTGTGAGCTGCTGTTTTTGTTTCAAGTGTTCTTGAAAATAGCTGTAGGAACAGGATTCAAAATTCAGGCCTCTGGAGTGCTTACAGGTGGTCTGTCTCTGCTCATGATACTGCCTCCTTCCTCTCATTTCTAGCTGTAAAACTGCACTAACTGATGGCTACGACTGTGTAAATTACTTTCCCGACTTTTCTTGTTCACATACGTACTTGTCAGCATAGCCAAAGGGTTGTTGCATGATCATGATTTGGAGGTGAAGTGTGTGGGGATGTTTTCCCTGCTAACCTCTGAACTATACTAAACAACACTAAAGCCCCTACTTAAGGAGAAGTTCTCTGATGCTTGTACTGAAATGTAAGATGGATTTCTGAAGCCTCATGAGTGGCTGCTCAAACCCTCATTTTTTTGCCAGTCTGCTACCAAGACACTTTGCGGTGAAGAAGCAAGGGATGGATTGTAGGATGTGCTCTGAGCAGGGGACGGTGGAAGGATTCTGTCCTGTCATCTGATTTGCTGATCACAAAGGCAAAGGTCTCTAGAATAAGCTACATTAAAAGCTTTCAGAGCCAGAAAGTCAGGGGCCTTTGATGCAGAGGGAGCAGGCCAGTAAGAGGATCTCTTTCTGAAGTGTGAAAACTAAACATTCTTGGAGTGTCCATTGGAGCCTGCAGTGCCAGCCTGTGGTCAGGCATCAGGTTTCTGGGTTTTGACTGCCTTGGCAATCAACTGTTCCATAGAGTTTATTCAGCTTATAAAATTTGTGTTCAGAAAAAACACACACGCCATAAGATTTATTAGCTGAGATGAGAGGAAATAGCTCTGTGAGCTGCGTGCGTGTGCAGCTTAAACCGGTTTAGCTTCTTGGAGCAGCCTTAAGAGGAAAGCTGGGATCACAAGGGACAGAGGTGCTTTGCCTGTTAGAAAGTGTGTAGTGCTTCCTGTATTCCTGTTTGCAAAGAAGATCCGAGAACATATCACCTTGCGCCAGTGGCATTTGTATTTATGGGGTCAAAACCTTAACGGCTGTGGAGGTCCCTTTGGACCTCTGAGTTGGGTCCTCAGACCCGTCTTCTTCCATTAGAAGCTTTCTCCTTCCTTTTTCTCTTGGTTGTTGCATGGGCCAGGTTGATGCATACCTCTGTGATGATGTCTCTTGTGCCAGACAATTGATTTTGAGTATTCTGATATGAATAATGCTGATTGCAGTCTGCTACTATTTTGGGTTTTGCAGTTTCTGGATAGACAGGCTTCCTATTGGGCCATCACCTCTGAGTCATTCTGGGACTCATGGGGGCTCCTCTTGTTCTGGTACAGCTGCAGTGGTTCTGAGCAGGACTGTCCTTGAGGACCACAAAGCCTCAGGCTTTTAAAGAGCAGAAGGTTGTACATTTCCTCAACAGAAAGAAGTTTTGAAATGTAAATGTCAACAGCAGTCTGTGCCCAGGTCTGGATATGAAATACATTTGACCTCTTGGATCAGCTGTGTGACTTCAGGCTCCTGTGCTCAACTGAGCTATCTGTACAATGAGGTACTCACTTCCCTGCCTTTCCTTTGGAAGGTTGTTACCAGCTGGATTCTGTGTTGGAACACAGAAGATGCTGTACTGGACAAAGAAGGTGGCTTGTTTTACTTACTGGTTTTATGGTACATTAGAGTTTGTGCTCTGCTTTATTTTGACATATCTGGGTTCCCAGCCATGGAAAACACAAGGCTGTGCATGCCCAGTGGTTTCATCTTTGATGTTTCCTTCCCCTCCTTGTTCCGTGTCTGTACTCCTTCTGGTCCACTGTGCAATGTAGCCAGTTTTGCAGCTAAGGAGCTTCCAGCAGGGTAATGCCATTGCTGCAGACAGCTTGGAATTTGAGCTTCTAGCCATTGAGGCATGCACAAACTACCCAAAAATGCTGACTGCTAAAGTATGGCCACGGAAGGGAAGGTATGAAAGCACAATGTGAGGCTCTGTACTGAATCATGGAAAGTATTAACTACAGTGTGCTACAGTGCTTGCTAGTGGAGCACTAGAGGGTCATGCAACTTGAATGCAAAGGGTTTGGGGTTTTAGGTTTTATTTCTCATAGTTGTAAACCTTAATAAGATACATTCTTTGTATAATTGAAAACCTTATGAAAGTAATTGTGCAATCATAATTCGTACAGCTGGCTATTAAACTGAACAGAAGGGCAGTCCCTGCCTCAAGGGGTTTCCAATATGTGTAGAAACTTTCCCAGGCAAACTTAAACAGTCATCTTTTTATCTGTTTGAGTTAGGTTTTAAACATCTCCCTGAGGCCTTCTGCAGTTCTTTCATCACAGCCTTATACATTAGCATCTGAGAACTCAGCAGTGCAATTGCCACGCTTGCTTTCCATATAAAAATGTGGCAAACGGAAGGAAGAAACAAGCACCATAAGGACTAGAAAGGGAGTGGGAGATTTTGTCAAACCAGTGTTTCTCAGTCTGCAGTGTATCTCATCTTGAACATGACTGTGTCACTTTAATCAAAACAGCCCAAATGACACCATCTTTGGAAACGTTTTCCAGAAAACAGGCTTTTATGTAACAGCAGGGTGTTGGTGATTTGGCTTGATGAAGTTAATTCCTCTATTCCTTTTGCCCCAAGTTGTGCAGAGACCGCATGAATGCTGTGCTGCTTTGCATGCCATGAGCTTCTAGCTCCTTTGGATACATCCAAGTTGCAGCACTGGCTCATGCTGTTGGCTGAAACGCAAGCTGGAGCTCGATCCCAGTATTACTCTGTGTCTGTCCATACTTTTCATCTCCAAATTTTCCCTCTTAGTCCTTCAGCACCTGTGTTAACTTACCCTGACTTCAAAGCATTTTGCTAGGACCGGGTACCTGAAACTCTTGGACAAATACGCCTTTGCAGGGCAGTTTTTTGCTTTCTTTTCTACTTCAGGAAAACCTTTTGCATTAAAATGGGTAGAAGGTTTCTCAATAAGCCATTGCTATTTAAAGCAAATAATCAATGCTGAGGCTTTTAAGAAAATCCAAAGCTGTTACAAGAAGCCAGTTACCAAGATGTTGTTGGATTGTCTGGCCAAGGAAGGTCTTACTGACTTAGGAAATATAAGTTGATCAGATAAATTGGGTGGCGTGAGTAACTAGTTTTCCTTTATATGTTCCTTTGGTGTCTGGGTTAGCATAAGTTGAGGTTCTTGTTCCCTTGTAGCAATGCATCATTTAAAAATCTGTGCCAAATTTAGCACACACTCTTGTTTCATTCCTTTTTCCAAAGCCTAAAGTGGACTGAGATACTGGGATCTCAACCTTACCCTGCAACACATTCCTGTGGGACTTGATGTCTTTGTTCTTCCTTTCCCCACCTGTACAATTGAAATGCTCCCGTTTCGTCCAGTGTGCTTGGAAGGTGAAGCTCTGGAGTAGGTACTGTCTGCTCTTATGAATTGGTACAGTGTGTCCTAATCCTCTTTGGCTTTACTGTAAAAACCAAAATACAATGCCAGGCAACTGTAGTTTAAAAGCACATTTCAATGTGTTCCGATTGCCAAAAAAATGAGTGAAAGGTACTTGTTTCTACATTTATCCTTCCCAGGCACAGCATCCCATGGTTTTTAGAACATATTTTCAATACTCAATGGCGGCAAAACCTCTCCAGGAAGAAGACAGAGGGGCTTTTCCTGAGAAATGTGCCTCTACTGGGGCCTGGGGGAACAGCTAACGTAATAGATGTTTAACAGTGTAAATAGCATCTTTTCTCTTTCTCAAAGTGGCAGATGTGGTGCTGGGTTCTACCTACTCTGTGTTCTTCAAACTCTGTCAGCCTTTTCTGTTTGAATTCATATGTACTTAGTGGCCAGTAGAAAAGGATGGGAACAAGAGCGGAAAGATACAGGCCAAGCACAGCTATGGTAGTGTCTTGGTTGCCGACTTTTTTTGCCATGGGAACAGTAATTTAGCAGAAATGTCCCTGACTATGGAAGTATGTAGAGAACGTCTTGTGGGCGTCCTGCAGTTTCTTTTTTTCATGAATTACTGTGATCCAACTGCTCAACATTATGCAGTGATGTATACTCTGAAGTTAGCCTAAGGCTTGCTGAGGGAATTTAATGTTTTCCTTTGATGTCTGCATGGGACCCTTGCTGAACATGAATATGAAATTCTTCAGCACAAAAGGCTGCAGCTCCTCCAGCACAGAGAATTTAGAAAAACTACATAACTGGTGTGTGCCTGACTTGCTCAGTCGGGGTTGGATTGTTAGCTAGGGAACACTTAGAAGCTCCCTTCTCTGTCTTCTCAGGTAGGAGCTGCAAGGTTTATAAGCAAACCTTGCTCCCAGTCATTGCTAGCCAGGGAAGCAGCTAGGTCACAGAGTGCTGGAGCCTGAGCTTGTTGGTTCAACAGGCTCTTGGTGAGCTTTATGGTATGCTGAAAGCATCAAACTTTGCTCCATGTTGCAAGCTGGGGATCCTAAAAGGGTTTTAAACTTTGGTGCTGGCTTTCAGAGAAGTTGTGGATGAATTCAGCTACTTTAAAGTACTTGATACACCATAGGTGAAGGAAGCAGCAGTTGTTGGGGTGGTGTTTTTTTTTCTGGGGGTGGTGTCCTTGTTTTTTTTCTGAGTACATGGGCAAGATAGTGTGTTATTTTCTTAGTGCTTTACTTCATGAACCAGTTGGTATTTGTATGTCAGTTTGCTTTGAAGACATGAAGTTGTGTGCATGCTCCCCCAGCTAGCAAATAAGCTAAAACAGTAATCCTAAAATTGTGATGTGGTTGTTTCAAAACTTTAATCTGATTGAAAAAGAAATCAGTGTCCAAGACTAGTCAGGTGTAACCCTGCATTTCCACCATAGGCAAAAGCTGTGTGTGGGGTGAGGTGAGTATTCCCTTTTCATGGGTAAAGTTACTACTTTTCATTACAATAAGATTTCTTCTTGCTTTAAAAGTAGATCTTGTTTCTTCCCAGCTTTAATTTAAGTTCCCAGCTTCATGGTAATGACCTCTTAAGGCCAGAAGGAGTTATCACATCATCCCATCTGACCGCCTCTAGAGCACGGGCCAGTGGATTTCGTTATGATTGCAACATGTTTTTCAGAAAGAGCATTTAGTCTTGATTTGAAGACTTCAGGAGGGAAAATTCACTGCTCCCTTTGGTCATTTTTTCCAGTGGTTAATCATCCTTACTATTAAAAATTGGAGACTGAATTTAGGTTTGTCTGGCTTCTGCTTCCCGTCATTGGCCATTATTTTCTTTCTTTTGCTAATGAAATGGATCTGTAGTACCTACTATTTCTCCCTATAAAAGGTTGTGGTATACAGTAACCGAGGTCACTTTGATTGTTCACTTTTTTCATAGGCTAAACAGACTCAACTTTGGCATGGTGCAATGTTATTTTTTCCAGTTCTGTAGAAGAGAACCACAAAAATTATACATCCTCTATGTTTTGACATCTTCTGAGGAATGGAAATGGGGCTGGTCTCATTCTTCCAGCCTCAGGCTCAGCAGTAACATCTTTGCAGTGTACAGATGTCATGATTGTATTAGTCTGACTGGCTCAGCACTGCACAGTAAGCTTTCTGTTCATTTACTTGCTGTTAGCTCTTTTTGCATTATCAATTTTATGCACATTATGAAAGCTGTCCAGCTTTTGGATCCTGCTTTTCAGCTCTTGTTCCCTAATGAATTGTCACTTTTGGATGTAATTCAGAGCTTGCTCTTAATTGCAGGTATTGCTAGGGTTCAAGCTGTAAGTGCTAAACAGCAAAGCAAGTTCCATGAGGAGTCATTAGAGTTGTTTTAGCTTCCCCTTCAACTGCTGTGAACTTGAGGTAAGGTAGCATGTAGTTCCTGGCATCCATGAAGTTTAGAGTTAAATGGAGATTGAGACAATTTCAGTTCTCAGAACAATGACTCATCTAAGTTGCTAAATGGTAGCCTTTTCCTTCAGTGTTTTGACCAGGAGATTGAGCACTGATTAGGTAGAGATGAGCTCTTGGAATCACATTCATCCCCAGGACCTCTACTAAGTAGAGTGGTGCTTGCTGGCCTTGCTGTCTCTGGCCTGTGTTGCAGCAGGGAGGAGGGGAGTGGATCTCAAAGGCTGTCATTTGAGTACCTCTCATCAACTCTGAGCAGCCTCTATTTGAGAGGGAATAAACAATCAACAATGCCCTTTTACAGGAAAAAGCCAGGATATGAAATCTGAGCTGTGTAACAAGTATTTGTAGTACCTATTCCATAGTACGGCTACTTAAATTAGATCTTTCTGTCCTGTGTAATTGCTTCCTCTGGGCCTTACCCTACAAGTCACTGCGGTGCCTCAGTGCCTACTGCCTGTAATGGGCTCTGAAGACAGTCAGGATCAGGCCTTTTATTTAGTCAGGATGTGGCTGTTTTTAGCAGAATGAGCCCGTGGTAATTTGTACCTCCTTGTGTAATTGTGTTTATACAGCAATTAATTGCTATGTGATTTTAAAACACTTAATTCAGTCCAGGGGAAAAAAAACAAACAAAAAGGAAAAAGGTAAATAATTCAAAACAGTTTAGAAATCCCTGTCAAGGACGAGGGAGAGGCTAAAAATGGATTTTTCTAATCCATCACTCGCCTCATGGAAGTAACTCTCCTTTCATCTGCTGCTTCCTCTGCCTTAGAATTGATGACCTGGGCATAAATAAAATATTGTTCCTATTTATTATCCAGGGAACTGCCAGGGATGAAGGACAGTGAATCATCAGGGGGGTTGCTGCAACTGCTGCAAATCCTGAGCAACTGGAGCATGGAGTTGATTAGGTTTGAGACTTCCTAGGTTTGCTGTGTCAGTTGCTGGTCCTTGCAGTTGGAAGAGGAGGAAATGCCAGCAGGGTTGGGGGCTTGCTGATAGGGTGAGCTGCCCTATGCACTTCTCATGCAGGTGTGTGCTTTTAATCTGATTTACAGCTTGAAGAACAAGCCCAGGAAAAAACACAGACAAGAGTCTCGAGCTGAGACCTCTGGTTTAATGTGTAATTCAGTCACACGAGCACAGGGGCCACTCTGGGGGGACTTTCATCTCCTGCCTCTTGGGAAGAAGACTGGCTTCTCAGGAGGAGTTCCTTGTGATAATTTCTATTGCAGTCTCATTTTATAGTATCAGAAAATGCTGTCAGAGGGCTTCATATCTGTTTTAGGGTAGCTGATGAAGTCTGCCAGCAAGAAGCAGATCTCTCTGAGACACTGGCACCTCCTGGAGTGGGGCCTCAGCATTGTCTGTTGGAGGTGTTTGGCCCGACAGTTTTTCTCCTCCAGCAGAACTGAAATGGCCAAGGAGTGAAGCTTGAGTGCACGAGCAAACTCCACCCAGAGTCTCCTCTCTTAAAATACACAGTGGTTTTGCATAGAAATCAACTGTTAGAATAAGTAGCAATAACAAATCTAGAAACTGAGACTGTCTTAACCTGGAATTTGAAGATATCCTGTGATCTCTCCTTTCAGCAGTGACTGTCATGGAAGGAATGAGTTACAATCAGATTTAGCTTAGCTGCTTGTAAAGTGTCTCGATTCCAGCTCAGTTCCGAGAGGGAGGCTGGTGGGAAATGAAGGTATGGGCACATGTGTGAACATGTGTCAGATCTATAGGAGGATGGGCATGCCCTGCACCCTGATGCGGCCAGGAGACCTCAGTGTCTGGGGACCTGTCCTCTGGCACACACATTTTTGTTTGACTTCCATAGAGGACACATCCACAGTGATAAAACAAATTTCAGTACCACAGTGCTTGTTTCATAGTAGAGACAAGCATTCAGAATTCAACAACAAAGGATAACTTTTGATGAACCTTCTCAGTGGTAAGGTGTGCTTATGGTGGCTTCATCTCACTGCAGTGGTTCTTGTCCACGGCTGCTGCCCTGGACAGATCTGCTGTTGCTGAAAAGCGAGTCTGCTCTTACTGTCACCATTGGTGCTATTGTGAGCTTAGCAGCTGTATTAATGGAATACAGTGTTCTACTGATAGTCACTGTTGTGCTGCAAATGAAATAACTTGTTGCATTAGCAGTTTCCATCTTCCACCCCAGTTCTGGTTTGTGTTATCTCTAAAACCCATGTAGTAGCAACAATTAATATGGAAAGAAAGGGCTTTACCCTTCCTGCTTCCTCTCCTGTTTAAAATGACTGTTGGATGCTTTGAGCTGGCATCAACCTACAGGAAGACAGCAATGCTCAAAAATGGGGCAGAAATTCCATAGGTGCTCCGGTGGCAATGGTAGCGTACACCCCACAAGAATATGATGACCTGGTCAAAGAACTTGATGCTAAATTGCCTCTGGTAGATCTTGAATTCTGGATCTGAAGTGGGGGCATGAGGCAGCCATCCACACTCACAGAAGCTGTGCTGCTCTTCTGCGCCTGCTCTGCCCAGTGCTGTGTTACTTCAGGAATGGATTTTCCTTTGGCAGTAGGAAACTGAATAGCAGAGGAAGGGAGCAGTTGCTCCCTGATGCAGAGCCCGTGCTCCCTGCTCTCCTGGGCTCCATGGCTCTTAGTCACACACATCTATCCTCCTGCTTGGGCTGCGGAGAAGAGAGGGATCTCTTTCCTGAAGCTGCTCTGGTTTTATGTGCCCGTAAATAAGTCAAGAGTAATTGCTTTTAGAAGTAAATACTACATCTGCTTTGTTTTCCCCAGTATTTGCATCCTTTTTCATCCTGAAGTCAAGTTTTGAAGTGGAACAGCAGCAGCTAGAGACCATCAAAATCACAGTGGCAACCCCCAGATATTGGGAAGTTTTATAGAAGTAATAAATTTGCTGTATTTCTTATTTGCCTTCAGTTGTTTGTGCCTTTAACATTCACATTTTGAAACTTTGCTTTGAAGTCTGGGGGCTGGAAACACAAAAGTAAGAGCAGAATCCAGGAGCTCAGTGTTTTAATAAGGAGGCTGAACAGTGCAGGGCTCACGATAACATGATGAGACTTAAGAGCATTGTGTTTGAACTGAGCCAAGGTCTGGAGGGAGGGAAGAGGACAGAGCAGTTTGCAGCAACTTTCTGAATTTTGACATGCTTTATAGAGCTTGGCTCAGGCTTTAGCTTAGCAGCATGGTAAGTTGTGTTAGAAATCTGTGCACTTGGGGAAAATCAAACCCCTCAATTTTGGCCAGTCTGTGTTTCCAAAATACTGATCCTCATTAATTGCAAGGCCTCAGAAGAGATCTCTCTTCTGCAGTTGGGATATAAAATTTCTCTTTGAACAAAATCTCTTGCTCTCTCCTCTGGTGACAATGGACAGTCATACTGCCACATGAATTAATAACTGGGAATTTGCTCCTGGATCCTGACCCATTTAAATCAGATTGTAGAGCCTGTCTGCCTGGGAGCAACACAGCCCCATCGGAGCATCAGTGTCACCTTCGTGTTGTGCTGATGTGTGTTGGAGAACCGCTTCAATGAACAGTACAGAGCGGTGTTCCATGGATTGCTTCTGATGGGATTGGGCTTCTCTACAGTCCTGCTTGTGTTCTGTCTTCCTGAGCAGCATCGATATGACAGAGTGTGCGTTGGATGTCCTTAGTGGTTCATGACACCTCTTCTTTGGCATTTTTTTGAAGTTTTGTCAACTGTGCTGATTTTTGTTAGTTTCAGCCCTAGAAACCTGTAAAGATGAGAGAATCTCACTGAAAACAAAGTCCTTATTAAAAAATTAAAGAAATAAAAATCAATTATTACTTAAATTTCCCTGAATTTTGAGCAAAGCTGAGTATCTTAAGGAAAGGGGGTGGGGAGGCTGGCATGAGGTACCAGAACACTTGGCTTTCAGAGCACAGCAGAGTCCATGACATGAAAGCTGCGTCAGTGCTGAAGGGCTCTTGTAGGTTTGAGTTGGGCTGAAGATGGGTTCAGCTGGTGGTGAGTGACAGCTAAATTTAGCCTCTTTCGAAAGGGGACAGAAGCATTGGGCCCAGCTCACGCAGCATTGCTTCAGTTGAAACAGTTCCAAGGGGTAAAGTTTCTCCTCTTGCACACAAAGCAAGAATTGATTCTTTCCCCATGAAAGTGGGATGTAGCAGAAGTGTAAGGTGCTTCAGTCACTGACAGTTTGCACCATTACATTGACCTTTTCCCTGACAACACCACCATCCAGCTTTTTCCAAGCAGCAGAGAATTTATTCCATGGGAGGCAGAGGTGATGCCAGCAGCGTTGCCTGCTGGTATTTTTGTGGGTGTGTGTTCAGACCTTTTGCACTGTCTGTCTGCAGTCTTTCCCCACCTATCCTGTGCACTGAAAGTGCTGAGTTGCTTCCCGTTAGGACAAAAGGCTCTTATCAGACACGTCTCGCTCCTGTTTGCATTGGGTGTATAGGGAATGAGGGGGTTGAATGAGCACCTGCTGCTGCCAGGATGCAGGGTGAAAAACTGTAATAACATCTCCATGAGAATAAACAAAAATGGAAGTAACATCTTTCATCTTTCCAGCCTGTGCATCTTCTTGCAGACTACATAACCTAAGACACAAACATGATGTAAAACTGCTTGGATGTAGCTGTTCCTACAGAGAAACACAACAGACTCATAGTTATTCACTCTGTATTTGCACAGCAGCAGAAACTGCTGGGAAATAAGGCCATGCTGAATTAATTGAATTACTTCAGAGATGAGTTTGGTCCACTAATTCCATATCAACTTTGGGCTTTAAATAGCTTTAAGGACCCATGTTAAAACTCAATTAAAACTCAGGAATGCAGTTGGAACAGGGTAAAGTCACATCTGTGCACAAGGTGGAATAATGGAACTGGTTCCCTTGACATGGGTCTGTATCCTGCATAATCAGAGCAAAATTGAATCTCAGTTTAATCTGATCACTGACTGGCCTTTCTGTGAGGAAGAACAAGATGGAATTAGTGAACCCCGAGGAGGTCTCTCTAGTATGTGAGGATACAGGGAACAAGCAATTGAACTCGTGCTCCCTTGGGAGAAATGTGAATGTGATGCAAGCAGATGGCTCAAGTGGCTCACACTGTCTAGGGGAGATCCCAGAACCTACAGCAGGTATTTCTGTAGTTCTGTTTTCCCAACTTCATTCCCACTGCACAGTGACTCTCAAGTAACCTCTGTAGAGTCATCATACACCTAGTGCTGTTACCAGGCATAGTGGTTCCTCTAAACTCATTGCAGGACTTATCTTGTTAATGAAATAATTATAGCCATAATTAACAGGGTTTGAAAGGTGCCATTAAGGCAGAGCTTTCTGTGTGATGTTGCCTGTTACGTGGAATAGCAGATGAGGGGAATTGGGATTAAGTGCTAGAGGGAGTAGGATGAGTGTGAGGAGAGCCTGTGTTTTGTGGTGTATGTGCAAACTCGTGTGCACTTGAGTTGACACCATGCTTTGATCATACTTGAAAGGTCTCCTCTCCCTTTTCAAATGGTATTTTATGAGGACATCTCATCCTTAGATGTTTAAGGGTTAAGTCAGCGGCAAGAATAGAGGAATCTTATAATCAGTGTTGTGCAAATGAATGTAGTAACTTAAAAACAAAAGTTGTGTGTCTAAGTGGGAAATAAGGGATAACAGAGCTATTTCTGAGCAGATGGAGTTTTCTGACACAGCTTTCAGTGTCTCTTAAACCTGGGAGGTTTTAATACTGTTTCTCTTACTCACTGCATTGCTCTGTTCCAGTGGGGACATCACGGGCCCAGAAAACCTGTCCTTTTTCTGAGGAGTCCAGATGACCGTGCTCAGTTGGCTTCTCCTCATGCTACTGCTTGGCATTGCCTGGGACGTGCCGACCGCTGTTGATCTCCGGCGGTAGCTTTGGGCCCTCTGTTCCTGTTCATGTCCTTGCAGTGAGAATTATTTGTAGCTTTCAAGTATGTAGCGTGAAGGGGCGCGCTCTGTTCCTTTTTCCTCTTGAAGCTCTTTGGGACCAGTTGCCTTTTCATTTTTGTTGTATTGGTTTGTTAAAAGGCTGCCAGCTGGATATAGGTAAGTGGGGGCTTTCTCTGCTGCACGCTGCAGAGATCATACATCAGTATGTAGCCATTTAGTCCTGGCAACTGCTTCCTATCTTTCCAGATGATTCCAGCCAGCTCTTTTTGTGTTTAGCCTATTGTCGAGTGCCATCACAAAGACTTGGGGTATTAATCCTGTCATCCGTTCAGCGTTTGGAACTGCTGAGTGGGCTGCACAGTGAATGAGAAGCTGTAGGTGCTAGGAAAAGGGGGTATGGTGTGTAGGTGTGTTTGGAGCACATTCAGAATCCGTGCCTTTCCCTGCACTGTTTGAATGTGACAATTTCCTTCTGTGTCTTCAGCAGTCCCCAGTAAGGGGAAAGCGGCAGTGCAAAGGTCTGATGGTGGTGGGAAGGCAGGCGGAACGTGAAACAGGCTGGAGTGATGGAGGGGCATAGCCGCTTCCCTGCACGCATGTGTGGTTGCCTGCGTGCTGTTGCTTCGCTGAAGAAGGCTCTGAAGGAGTCACATGTCTTGCTCAGAGCAAACAGAGTGGTAGATTCAGCATTTAGGATTGAGGCCAGAATATAATATAATGACTAAACCAACATGACAGCTCCCAAGGTCAAGGTTGTTGAATATATAAGGATTCAACTTTGAGTCTTGCAGGCTGAGTCCATCTCTAGTGAGCAGAATGTGACCACCACAAAGGAGCTGGCACTTCTTAGATGCTGGCTGCATGTTGCACTTCCTTCTGCAGCAGATCTGGTTTAACAGCATCTGTGAAACCCAAGCCCCCTATCCTGCAGACTGGCTCTCACTAGAGCTGCAGTTCTGCACTGTGCTTCTTTGCCAGCAAATTTAGCTTGAGAACTTTGTACTCTGAATGACTTGTGTCTGCCCCCATACTGTGATTATTAAGTAGTCTGTGTGATTGCCCTTTAAACTGGATCCATGATATGGTTGGTACAAGGAGGAAAAGCTATTTCCCTCAAACCCACCCACCCCCTGCCAAAGTATTTGTTTTTAAAAATAATGATTTCACAGATCTAATTTGGAATCAGCACAGCTGAGGAGGCCATAATGAGTGTAAATTGGGTGATAGGAACTTCTGAAACCAGAGCAGCTGCCAAAGGCATCTTAGCATGGAGCTTCTGCTGCAACGAGAGACAGCTTGGCAGGCAAGGATCTGCAGCCAAATAGCTGACTCCAGGCTTGTGGTTTCCCACCTGGGTGCTCAAATCAGCACTTCTTAGGCCCTGCAACTTTTAGATACCTTCATGCTGAGGAGAGCAGCCAGGGGCAGGGGAGGTTTTTGAAGGCGAGTAGTCAGGAGGAATAAGCCATTGTATATTACACATCTCAAAAGCTTGTATTGTATTTTAGAGGGCTCAGGAGGATGGGGAGGGAGAGTTTTGTTGCTGGCATATATAGATGTGTTTCCAGCCAGACGCTGAGCATTAGCAGTGCAGAGAAAACTATGTGCTTGGGCTTTCAGTGGGAAACAACAACAAAAAAATCCTTTCCATTTCTTTCATCTGGAAAGTGATGCCAGGAGCTGCTGTTCTAGAGAATAAGAAGTCTGGATTTATAAACACGCCTATGAGATGCACCTTTGAGTGTGCCTTAAGAAAATCTACATGGGGAAAATGCATAGCATAGAAAGTAGGTCTTACTGCTGTCACTGTTCAGTGAAAGCCAAGTGTGTTGTGGAAATCTCTGTGTGATTCTTAATAAAACACCAGCAAAACCAATGAAAAGGAGATCTGTTTGTGTACAAATACACCTGTTTCTTCTGGTTTCATAGTGCCCGTTGCAGCCTGTGCCAGAAGGAAAGGAGCATCTCCAGAAAAAGCAGAGGTTACAACACCCAGATAAAACCTGCCTGTGCTACCTTTATAAAGACACAGTCAGTTCAGCCTTGGGAAGAGCAGCTGCACTGGAGAGCTTGAGATGGTTGCCAAACTTCTCTCACTTTTTTTATATGATTTGCCAAATCCTTAGCTAGCTGGAGGGTGAATATTCAGACAGGCAGCAGCACTGAAAGCTGAGCACGGAAAAGTTCTGCTTGGGCAGGAGAGAATGAATGTGATTTTTTTGCAGTGACCACGCTCAGATATCTGAAAACACTGGCTTGAGCTGGAAGGAAGGGCACCTCTGAAAGGATGCTACTGTCCCTGGGGTGGGGAGCTTGAATAGTGTCCAGTGAGCCACAAACACAAAGCTGATGGGTTTGGTTTTGTTGTTTATTAAAGACAGGCCTTTGTACAGCAGTAATGGAAAATCCTATTTCTGTACCAATAAAAGCTTTGCTCTCTTGGTTGTTGTTATTGGCAAACTTAGTCACTTTGGTGTTTATGGAAAAGTATTTACTGTGAAGGACTGGATGGTTAACAAGCTTCATCTGCTTTCATTTTGCTTTGATGGCACACATGTTGTTGTGGGAACTTCTTATTCATTGCTGTCCCCCATCAGCAGTCCATCCTGCTAGGCTTCTATCTCTCTTCTGCAGCATGGATAGCTGATGCTCCTGCTGTTTGCTGTCATAAGGTAGAGCATTGCTTGGGTCTGGTTTGGACTCTTTTTCTGTCCTGGGGGCCATTGGCTTTGTGTCAGTTCCTACTTTACCACACAGGACGCTGAAACAATGCAGTGTGTGTTTTGTAACAGGCTAGACCTAGTTGGCATGTGGGGTATCAGCCAGCTGACAATAGCAATAATAAAGAACTTGAGTGCTGCAGAAGGATTAAAAGAAGCTTCTCTAATAAATGCAATTACACAAACATGCTTGAGCCATGTGTCCTGTTTAATTCTTTCCCAAGAAAACAGGCATTCCTCAGGGCACTGCTTTTGTCTGAGTGAAAGAGATAGCCAAGCGCCTCACAGGCATCCTCTCTGAATCCAGAGTGCCTGTTCTGTGCCCTGGGTGGCAACCAATTGCTGAGCTTCAGAGTCCTCTGAAGAATAGTTGTTCCTCCAGGACTGAGTCAAGTTTTTTGCCAGGCAGTGACTTTATAGCTGGCAGAACCCTTGCTGCCATTCAGACCTCACAGGCAGCTTTCGTTGCTGGCTGTGGCTCCCTGCCTGCACGCCCCTTGGTATTGTGTTTGCCAGAGGTGCCTTTGCTATGTAGTAGGGAGCTTTTTGCATATGTTCTTGCAATTTGGGGTCTTCCATGGGCCTTTGCCACTTCCGGAGAGTACCTTGACACCAAGAAGGGCACCAGGGTAAATGCTGTGACAGACTGTACTTGCTCTGCTGTCAGGGCAGGTTTAAATCACACCTTTAATGTGTTCTATTCTCTCCTGCTGGTGAGTGAATTTTCCATCTCTGCCTTTCACATGAACATGGTTCATGATGCAGAGAACATCTTAGAGGCTGTTAGCCCAGGCAGCACCCAAGAAGTGCTTGCTGGAGCTAATGGGTTGGTACCCCAGCTTTAGGCATTAGAACCGTTATCTGGAAACATGCAGCAGCCTTCCCAGTGTGGAGGAAACAGCTGGTGAATGCAGATATATGTGGACATAAGAACTGGGGTCCAGATCATCCACGGGCTTGCTGGCTCCCAGGCATGACTTTGACTTTGCTTCTCCATGAGGCTCTGTAGGGGTGAATCCGTAGGGCTCACAGAATGAGATGGCTTGGGAAGGGCAGGAACACCACAGATATTGCTTCATGTGATGTGGGAAGAGCACATTTGTGTTGCCCCAGGTTTAGGTTGCCCTTAACTAAATAGATGACTAGTGTTAGTGGTCCAGGGAGGGAACGGTAAAACCTTGAATGTTTATCTAGTCTCTCAAAACTCTGTCTCCCTGCTTTTAAGAGTGTTTAGCCTGAAATCATCACTCAGCTGTAGAAGCAGAGGTTTTAAGAAAATCATTAAATATTCCAAGGCTCCTGGTAAGGTGCAAGGTAAATGATGAAGTGGTCCAGAAGAGCTGCTCTTTGACTTTCCCAGCTCCTTGCATACATACGCTGAGATACCTCGTGATCTTGTATACAGAGAGCAACTGCGCTCTTGCTCAGAAGCACCAAATGTTTCATTCAGTGCATGCTTGTCAGAGCACATAAAAAGTGAAGGTAGCACTTGCTATGTGTGAGCCACCTCTTGTAAGCAAGGCACCGTGACAGGGTAATGTTACAGATGTGACACAATGGAGCCTTCTGGCTCATGGAAGTGTCCTGCCAGGCTGGTATTTCCCTGCTCTCTTTGAAGCACTGCCTTTTCATGGTGATGCTGTAAGATCCTGAGGAAACGTGTGGCAAAGAGGATGTGCCGTGACTCATAATTATCCGGTGTGGTTGCGTTGCTGTGTGGTTCTCTGTTGTCCATGTTCATCTCTATGCAATTGTATCTCATTGTATGTTTGGATCCACTCCCGAAGATCTCCCTGGCATCAGTGGGAATATGAAGGGCTTGCAGGCACCTCAGCAAGGTTAAGGTCTTTTGTAAGATCACTAGAGTAGAGGTTGTATTTATGTGCACAGCACCTTGCACAAATAGGTCACAGTCAGTTTGGTTCAGCATCCATCTGTGCGGTCTTCCTAAGGGGAGTTCACATGCTGTCATATGCAGCAGCAGTGTTTCCAAACTGTGGCAGTGCAGTGGGAAGCCTCTGCGAGCACCTTGGTTTAAAAAAGAGATCCAAATCAGTATTTGGCAGCAAGGCTGTGCTAGGGAGGGGTGAGGCAGTAGTGTGAAATTCATAAACAGAACTGAACAGGTCATAACAGACATTGCTGGGATATAAGAGAGAAAATGGCTTAACTCTTGAAAAGTACATTGGAAATGCTGGTAGTACCAGGTGAAGTTCCCGCTGGGCTGCCAGCATGCCTTGTGAAATAGGCAGGCGTTAGAATTGAAGGCAGATGATCCCTTCCTGACTGCAGGACAAGACCTCTGTTCATCAGTGCTCATCTCCTCCTGACACTTTGCTTTGTGCTTTTTCCATCTCGAAGACTCTAACAATGTGTGTTTCTCAGGCCCTGGCTAACAGTTGCTATAACTACCATTAGTGAAGCCACTTAGGGCAGGTTCTGGTTTAGCTTTTCTTCCATCAATCAGCCAACTGAATTTTGTTTTCTTGCCTTTCAGTCCTTTCAAGGAAGCCAAGGACGAGCATACCTCTTCAATTCAGTGTGAGTAGAACTTTGTACATGTCACCTCTACGTCTCTAAGGATAGATTTAAGAAAACCCTTGTGAAGAAGAAAACAAAAGGATAGTCTTCCTCTAGAAAACCTCTGCCTAAGCCTTGGGAGCTTGCTGAAAATGGTTGGAGAAGGAGGCAGGAAATAACACTGATTCATATTTGATTTCATGTTGAGGTTTCAGATAAGCAGCTAGGAAAAGGTGGTTTTGTCATCATCAGGTTGAGAAATAAGAGCTAATGTATGAGTCATTCTCTTCTCAGAGAATGTAGTTGGGCAAAATAAATGTAGAGAATAAATTGTATCTAAATCTGAACTTACTTTTTAGAGCTAGCATAAAGACCAAGTGTAATTTTCCCAATAACTGAAAATAGTTTTGATGAGATCACTGCTGGGATGCCTTTGAGAAGAACTGCTGATTTCAGTTACAGTTTTCGGTTTTCCATTTGGGAAAGTAAAAGTACCATTTTCTCAATTTGAAAATGAAAATCTTTCCCAAATGCATAATTAGTGCAATTTACTAGAATGTTATTAATGTTCTCTTCAAAGCTTTGTAGAACTTTCAGATGAATAAAAGATTTATTTCACCATTTTCATTCTATTCTGAAAATGCAAAAGATCTTCATTTTGGTACTTGGTATCCTGAACCTCCTGCTTATGTTTTCAAATACTGCATTAAAATTGCTGTCAACTTCAGTGCAGCATTTTGATGTGCAAAGACTCACTAATAGGGAGCATCTCTCCTTTGTCCACAGAGTTAACGTGGGTTGTGGCCCTGCAGAGGAGCGGGTGTTACTAACGGGATTACATGCGGTTGCAGATATTTACTGTGAAAACTGCAAAACCACACTGGGTTGGAAATATGTGAGTATCACTGTAATTTTTCCTGTGGACATCTTTGCTCCAGCCCTTTCTGAAGGTGTGTGTCTGGTAACGTGGTCTCACGGAAAGACCATTAACTTGGGAAGCAGAAATGCAGGTTCCGGTCTGTAGCCCCATCTTTTTTCCTTTCTGTGTTTTCTTTTCTCTCCTGTCTTGTGTTTGTTGCATTCATTCAGAGCAGGAGCTCTTTGTGGCTAATGTATGTTTCTTACTAAGAATATACACTGTGGGCCTGGTTGTGGTGGGTGTCCCTTAGTGATACTTAATATAAATGTGAGGATAACATCAGTCAGACATGTGGTTCATCTTGTCTTTTTTCCCAGACAATACCAGAATAATAGAATGATCCATATATTGTTAATCCTGTGTCCTTCCCACTGGAAATGTTGGTCATGAGTTTATTGAACATGAGCTTGTTTATTTGCTGTCTCTTGCTCTTCATAAATTTGGTTACCTTCAAATAAAGGCTTATGCTACAGTCCAGTTTCTGCTTCAGGAGGCACACAGCAAACTTGTTTGTCAAAACATTTTGACCAGTGTCTAAACACAGCATAGACAGAAATATTCTTTATTCTATCTGGCCTCTGAACAGAAATACTCTTTAATAAATCAATTGAAAGGCTATAAAAAGTAAAGCATCAATAATTGATGCGGTAGGAATCCATGCAGAACCACCGCATGGCTCTCACAAATGGAAAAGGACACTAAGTGCAAAACTGAGGTTACTGTAAAACAAAACACAAAATGTTGTAAACATAGCAGTAAGCTCAAGCCTCCAGTGGCGTTTTTCCAGGTGCATTACAGAACACCTGAGCAGAGCTGAACTGCTTTTGAGGATGCAGCCTCAGTAATGGGAGTCCCTCCCAGTTGGAGATCCCACAGACTTTTTCTCTTCTGCAGTTCTGCAGTGGTGAAGCATTGTGTGTCCCTGCAAGCATGCATCTGTGTAGGGTGAGTCCTTCTTGTCGACTGGTGCCCGATTGCTCCATTTCCACATGAAGTTTCCACCTGGAGTTTTTCACGTCAGAGACGGGTGGGTTTTATCACTGATGATTCCTAAATCATAGTTCAAGGAGCAGTGGCCATTGGCCTACAGGAGGCTGCACATTCACGTGGTGCCGATTGTTCCTTTTTCCAGCCTGTAAAGATGCCTAGAAGCAGGATTTAAGATTCTTCCAGCATACTTTTCCTGAAAGCCAACAGGAGGACCTGCACTTTGAGCATTTTACTCTGTAGACAAGGCTAAGACTTGTACCAGCATTCCTGGATCTGATCTGTAACTGTGCATTTACCTTCAGATATCATCTTGATCTCATTCCTTCTCCGTTTGTTTTTAGGAACACGCTTTTGAAAGCAGCCAGAAGTATAAAGAAGGCAAATACATCATTGAACTAGCTCACATGATCAAGGATAATGGCTGGGATTGAATGGGAAGAGCCCAGCCCTACCAGCGTGTAAGAGAATGCCATCCAACCGAACATTATATCCAAGAGTGAGAGAGTGACTGAACGCTTGGTTCCATGCATTTAGAGGCTCTGCAGTTTGGGAGCATCTTCACACCCTTCTCCATCTTTATCGGTGACTGGCCTCTAAATTTCTGTCTCTCTGTCTCTTTGCTTTGTATCTGTTTGTGAGTTGACCCTGGCTGCTTCTCTCTCTGTTCTGGCGTTGGCTAAGAGAATGCACCGAATGCCCAACAGCCATTCCATGTTGACGAGTGCTTGAGTACAAACTGAAGTTGGCTCTGTGGTGGCATTTTATCAGAAGGTCTCGGTGCGAGAGGAAGACCCGAGTTTTGGGCAGGAGAAGGTGATAGGGGGTGGGGAATGGGCCCAAAGGGAAGTCGTCAGAAGTTGAAGCTGTACTTCTCCTTTAAGTCCTGGTTAACCAAGGCTTGAAACTATCTACTTGTCTAAATGGACAGAAAAATACCTCACGGCTGCGTTCTCTCCAAGTGATAAAACCGCTGCTCCGTCGGTGGAGCTTCAGTCTACGCTGGCTGAGCACAAGTCATGAGCAGTTCCCCCCGCAAGCTGATTGCAAATCTGTGTTTTGTTTGCCATTTATGAACTTGTCTTCTTGGGGGGAGGACGTGAAGGCTGGAGAGATTCCCTGCCTCCCGTTTCTCTCGCTGGTTCAGGGTAGGTAGGCCAAACATCCCAACAGAACACAGCTGTGGGGAGCATCCTCACTGCTGGAGAAACCAAATCCTGACTCTTGACCCTTCAGACAGGAGGAGAAAACCACTTAAGGCACAAGGGGGCTGGAGCTGCAGCTTAGGAGGTATGACGGGGGGAAAACCAGCATGTGTTAGGCAAGAAAGAGGAAATCACGTAGAGGAGGATGGGGACAAACTTAGTAACACAGGGTACTTTTTGATTTCCTGGCCTCCACTGAGCATCCCTGGGGGTCTTTTACCAATCCTTCATGAGTGCAAGTAGGAAAATGCTGTTACAGAATCTGTATCTTAAATCCCAGGCCACAGCCATCAGCTCCACTCTTGGAGCCTGGCAAAGAACTGGTGTGAGTGTGGGGAGAGGAGGGAGCAGAGGAGCCTGGTGGCTGTAGCGGTGTTGCACAGGTGGATATTTCAAGCCATGAGGTATCCTCCCCGAAACCTTCCTCCCTTTTCCCACTCCCAGAAGCCTGTTGCAGGCACAGTGGGAATGGGAAAGAAAAAAAGAAATTCAACCCCTGGAATTGTCTATGCCTTGGAATTCAAAGGGAAGGGGTAAGTGTGGGCATCACAACTGCAAGGGGCAAGTCCTTCCCATTTTAATGTTTTCATTTTAATTACTGTGGACCTTCCCGTGGTGGTCAGTGGGGAAGGAGCAGTGTGTGTGTGAGAGGGGAGCTGTGTTAGACATAAATGACAATGTGAGGTTTGCTCTGCAACAGTCCAGCCAGTATCTGGTGCATAACTACAGCCTATTTAACTGCGTTAGTTTTGTCTCTCCGAGTGAATTTTCTTTTTGTTGGTGGAATTTTTTCAAGTAGGTTAATCCATTGGGGGAAATCTTTCTTAATCCAGAAGGAAAGAGTATTGTGCAGGGGTGTGTAACTCCTTATGAAACTGAAGCTTTGGAGCTGTAATCTGTTCCCACTTGCCCCCACCCCAGGAGACTCTCAGTTGGCTGGGGGCAGCAGGACGGAGGGCTGGTGCTGAGAAAGTAATTTGCTGTTAAATGAAGGGGATGTGAGCAGAGATGCTGCCTGGGGATCAGGGTGCAACTTACGTGTTGGGTCTTTGTGCTGAAGCCCAAACCTGGTGGCCCATCTAAGCAAAGACCAGTTTTTCTCTCAAACCACTTTCTTTCCAGCCTTGGAGAGAGAAGTGAGATGGAAGCTGGCCACGGCTCCTGCAGGGGATGGGCTTTGCTCACTTTGTGGCTAGCCTGTTAGGAGGTGGCTTCTGCCTTCACCCTTTCTGCTGGGGCTGTGTAACAGTTGCTTCACCTTTTGTTTCTGATGGTCTCTGCTTCCATCATCCACATTGTCTTCAGTGATAAAAATCTAATAGCAGTCAACAGTTCTGCAGTACCCTCGATCTTGTTGACTTTGGCACTGACCTGGTCCCATTTTCCTGTCCTTTGGTTGGTGATCCGGGACAATCTATTGGGGTCTAACTAGTGGGAAGTAACTTGTGTTCTGTGAAGGTCTCTTCAGGTCTCCCCAGATAAGCAGCCTTCAAACGGGTCTGGTTGGAGCTGGGAGAAGTAAGGGATAACCCCAAATCCTTAAGATGAGGTTGAGAAGAACACACAGGGGCTCAGGGTTTTATGCTGGTATTTAGATTGATTGCATATAAAAAAGATATAAAAGGTAGGCCTGTCCAGAGGACTGCTCTGAGAAAGAACAGTTACTACAGAAAGGTACCAGATATAAATGTTTTTATCCATATATGTGGGACAAGAAAGGATGGGGATCCATTGGAGCAGGCTGGTTTTAACTGTTCAGAGGGGTTGCACTTCAGTGGCAACCAGTCTAAGCTTGAACGCAGCAAGGTCTTAATCTGGTTTTAATTAGTTTTGTCACATCAGCATCCACAGATTCACACTTGCTGAGAATCTGTCCTTAAGCCCTGATAGGGGCTGTGTCTGTGAACATCCTCAGTGCACCCAGATACTTATGGATAGAGTGACTTTCATACACTGTACAGGGAGATAAGGAAAAACAGGCTTGTGAAGCTCATTGGCTTCTCTACTGTGTGTCCACTGAATATGAAGTACTTTTTAATCCGCTGCTAACTCATCTGTTACTTGCTGTATTAAGACACATGGCGGTATTGGGAGCTGGTGACCAGACAGGATGACAAGATCTGTGTGCTGGTAGCTGCCACAGTCTGCGTGGGCTCAGGTGATGACTGGTAGGGTGATCTATTCAGAGCATAACCAAAGAACCTCAAGAACCTCGCTGTCTGCATCCTTGTGGC
Source organism: Pezoporus wallicus (assembly GCF_028554395.1). Lineage (NCBI taxonomy): Eukaryota > Metazoa > Chordata > Aves > Psittaciformes > Psittacidae > Pezoporus > Pezoporus wallicus. The sequence goes on from NW_026635013.1 coordinate 107,227, forward strand.
CCTGTGGCTTGTCTGCAGCCTGTTTGTTACTATCTGGGATGCGCAAGGTGGGACCATTGTTTCCAAGCTGGAGATGTGGCCCCTGGAAACTGCCTCCTTGGGCAGGCAGTGCCTGAATGGAGAGCACCAAGTGCCCATGGTGCTGCTTCCCGTGGGTGGTATCCTCGAGAACACACGAACAGCAGTGAGATTTGCTTTTATTTTATGTGGCAGCCTCATCTCTGGCAAGCTGCATGGACCCTTGAGTTTACATGACCCCATCCACCCCAAAGCTCAGACTTGAGCAGGTGTTAAATTGTTTTGCTGTGGTGGATTACCTGGTGTGAAATCCTGACCCCTGTAATAAATATTCAGATAATAATATATAAAAAGCAGGAAAAAAAGAACCATTATCTTGTGAAATACACTCTTGTAAATAATATTTAATTTAAAAAAAAATAATATATTTGGTGCTGTTTTCTCAGAGTCCCTCCCTGAGAGCACTTTTCTGTTGTTTATAAATGATACTGTTTCCTTCTGTATTTGTTGGAAAATATGTTTAAAGGGAAACAAAAAATCCTAATACACGTTGTCCTCTGAGGTTGACCCATTTTTCCTCTGGAGGTGGCAGGAGAGGGGAGCCATTCCCGCTTCCATCTGGCAGAATTGGTCTCCAGTGCAGGCGATGGCTGGGTGAGGGCAGGAGCTGATGTGTGGGATGGGAGGTAGGTGCAGGCGCCTGGGGAATGCTCCGGTGTCTGCAGTTCTGTGCTGGAGCAGCTTTTGTGGTCCGGCAGCCTGAGCCCTGGGTCACCTCGTGCTCCCACAGCAGGTGCCAGGGAGGCTCCACCTGGGCACAGCTTTCTTGAGGAGGAGACCTGGTTTGTAGGATCCGGGCCTGAAATTTTCTCTTGCACCAGTATTGGCTGGAGTGAGGTAGATACCAAGGCTTAGAAACCAGGCTTGGGTGTAAGCTGCAGCCTCTGCATTGCTGTTCCGGTTGCTTGGGGGCAGCAGGGATGGAGGGTGGAGATTTTTAAGTAGCTGTTGTTTTTAAACTAGAAGTTCAGTCTTTGGACGTGGGTCCTGGTTTTCTCTTGGATTCTTTCCTTGTTGTTGGTTTGTTGTTTGTTTGGGGTTTGGTTTTTTGTTTTACTTTAAACCAGGCTGCTACATCCCAGACTAGAGTAAAAGTTTACCTCTGGCAGGAAGGGGGAGTTTGTTTTGTTTTCCTTTCTGTCTTTAACTTCCCTCCTTCTCCCCCTTCTTTGTTTTTATTTCATTGAGTCTCTTGTTTATCCCAAAGTGGACCAACAGCACAAGCCACTGAACTGTGTTTTGCTGAGCAAGGAGCTGGTTTCAGTGCTGAGCAACTCTTGTTGCACGCTCCTCAGTTCTCTGGGTTTGGTGCACATGATTTAAGAAGATACAAGAGAAAAGCCACGAAATCTGTTGTTCTTGTGATGATCAAGCAAGAACCTTCTCTGCCTGCAGGTTTCTAACTGGTGTGTGAGTGCTAATCATGCATTTCACTGCACCTCCTTGTTTTGGGAGGAGCATCATGTTTCATGTGAACCAGTTCTTGGATGAAGAGGTGACACCCAAGACCCAGTTGGGTAAAGAGGTTGGTGAGATCCAGAGCTCAGCTCAGTGGGAAGCAGCTCTTCTCACCGAGTGAGAGGCTCAGAAATGAAATGTTCAGAAAGAATTGTTTTAGCTGGAGGTTTTGCAGGATCCTGTTCAAAAAGAGGGGAAACAAAATCATCTCGAATTCAGAAACAAGAAACCAACATATTTAAACGCAAGCAGAATGGCATTGTGTAAGGTACAACCACAAATAAGCTATTCTCATAGTTGCGAACTGTGTGTATCCTTTGGTTTGTTTTTCATAAGGAAATGGGAATGCTTTCCCCACTGACAAAGCTAAAGGACAATATTTCCAATACCAGCCTGTCTATGGATGCTCTTGTGTTTACAAATTGTGTATAATTTTATTTCTTTGATCTTCATTTTTTGGTTGGTTTTGGTTTTTTTGCATATTCTTTCAGGTCATTTGCTTCAGTAAAAAATGCAACCGTTTGTTTTCAAAGAGTTGGGTTTCACCTTCTCATGTGTTTGTACCTTGTACATAGTTCTTCAGTATTAGAGGGAGGCTATTGTTTGTCATATTTACAATATGTGGTGGTGCTCATTTGAGGAAATAAAATTTTCAAGTACTAAACCTGCTGCTCCATGTGTCTGTTGGAATCCCCTGTGCTGGGTGCAAATGTGGCTGCTCACGAACTGTGGCATCTAGCTTGAAAGGAGTCAATTTATCCTCTTTCCAACACCTGCCAGCGACCTGGCACAATCACTGCAGCACCTGGGGACTGTAGTCATGGGCATGGATCCCACTGAGCTGAGCAAAGAGATGATGTGGAGCCCCTGAAGTTTAGGATTGAGTACACGAGGAACCCACAAATGGAGCAGGAGACATTAAACTGTTTCCCATGGATGAGGGGTTTTGTCAGCACTGTTACGTGGCAGCACCCACTACAGTAGAATGGATCAAGTGTTCCCTGTGAGGGTGCTGAGGCGCTGGCACAGGGTGCCCAGAGAAGCTGTGGCTGCCCCATCCCTGGCAGTGCTCAAGGCCAGGTTGGACACAGGGGCTTGGAGCAAGCTGCTCCAGTGGAAGGTGTCCCTACCCGTGGCAGGGGTTGGAGCTGGATGAGCTTTAAGGTCCCTTCCAACCCAAACCCGTCTGGGATTCTATGAAGAAATTCCCTATGGCCAGAAAACCACCGTGGGTTTGGAAGGTTTGCTTGTTGGTAAAACTCACTTCGTAGCACCCTGTCTTGTTAAGGCATATGGCAGGAGATGCCTGTTACGGGTAAATCAAAGCTTTGGTAAAGCTGTCTGGCACGTTTGGGTGTTTGCAAGTCAAGCATCCACTGCAGGAGTTCAGCAAACAGGATTTTCCTGGTTGGATCCACACTAGTCCTGAAGCAATGAAAATCTGTGTGGGAAGCAGAGCTTGTGCTTTGGAAGGAAGGAGGGCATGCAGGGAGAGTGACCCTTCAATACTAAAATACAGAGCAGTTCCATTGAATAATGGAGGGAGCTTGTCCACCTCGGCTACAGGCTGTGACATCTCTGCCCATCACTTCTGCTGGCTGCAGCTGCAGCCTGCCACTGCTCACCTCATCTGGCAGCACTCACTTAAACACCAGAATGCCTCCTCTGCTCCCAGGTGATCGGGGTGCAGCTTTCCAGGGTCTCTGTGCCTGCAGCTCAAAAATCCATTTTCCAAATGGAAGCAGTGTTTTATTTGAGGTGGTTTGGGCTGAGCTGATGCAATCCCTCTTCATCCCAGTGCTGAAGACGGCTGGGACCTGTCCCCATGCCCTGTGCCAGTGCCCGGCCGTGCCCTGTGCTGCCACAGGCTGGCTGAGCGTCCTTAATTCCCCACGTGTCTGCAAAAGCAACTTAACCCTCTCCATAGAGGACATGGTGGTGCCAGCCGCAAAGTGCCCTGAACCCAAAGTGCAGCTCAGGCTACTGCAGGAGAGCCTGCACCTGAAGGGCTGAGGTGAGCTGGAGCAGAGCCTGTGTGGGAGGCCAGTGAGGAGCCAAGGAGGATCTGACTGCGAGCCCATGTCCCCTGCTCATAGCGAGGGCAAACAGGGTCAGCCGCTGGGGCAGTCAATACCATTGGCTGCTTGCCGCTGGTTCAAGGTAACCTGAGTTCTGGGTGTCACCAAAACTTGCATTTGCTGCTGTTGGCTCTGGATGTGTGAGCTGGGGGCTGCCGGTGGCATCCCTAAGGGACGGGAGGATGAGGCATGCGCTGCCCCCACCCGCACAGCAGGAAGGCCTCGGGCATTTCCAAGACGTGGGCCTGGTCCTTCGGGCACACGGAGGTGCCTGGAGAAGAGCAGGGTCTGGTGCGGGCGGCTCCTCACCACTGGGGCATCGCTGGGCTTGTTCCTCCAAACCCCCGGAGCTGCTGCACAGGAGCTGCTGCACAGCTTTTCCACTGGAAAAGCCCGAAGGTTCTGACCCTTCATTTCCATCAGCGGTTGTCAAGACGAGCTCCAGCAGAACAGCAGCAAACCGAGCACCTGTGTCCATGTCCTGTGTGCGCAAGGGGAGGGGTTTGGTTTCCATTGCAGTCGGCTGCTCCCACTAGGGTGAGGCCACAGGACAGTGTGGTCCGGCCTGGGATGGCTGGAGCCTCCCGTCACGCCCTGTGCCTCGAGACACGGCAGGAAGTGATGGGGTGGAAGCCCAATGCAGCTGTCCTGCCCCGGGGCCACCGGTGCCCACTGCTGCCACAGCCCAACACAGCGGGCACAGAGGGTTTGGGCTCTGACCCTTCCTGTTGCCTCCAATCTGCTATGTGATCTAGAGAGGAAAATGGAAACAGTTCTGCCATCTTTCCCTGCCTTCCCACTGAAACCTGCTCTGGGGCAGGACGCTGCCACCCTGTGCGGTGCGGGAGCAGAAATCCCTGCTGGGATGGGGAGGGAACCAGCAGCTGCTTATTCACCAAGCCAACCGAGTGCGTTGGCCATGGCACCTCACCAGCACCAAGCCACCGCCGCCTCGGATGTGAGCCCTGCCGGGAAATTCCCTCCAGGGAAAAACGGTTGTGCTCAGTACTTCCCATCCCGAGCATCCGAGTGAAAGCAGGAGGGATGACGCAGACGGAAAAGCCTCCAGCCCCATATAAGCCCCTTGGCTCTGGATGAAAGTAAATGGATGAAAGTACCATGAAAGTGGAAAAATGCCAAATCCACAGCATGGCCGAGGGCTGTGCTTGCAGGGAAGGTGAGGAGCAAACCCCGCGGCCGGGAGGTGTTGGTGGTACCCGGGCACTGCGGTGGGGTTGGGGTCTCCCCGCTCCCGGGGTGATTCCCAGCCAGGGTTTGAATGGGTTTCGCAGGGCACGGTCGCTGTTTGCCAAGCGGGGCAGTGCCCTCCCCGGCTCGCATTAGATGTGTTATTAAACTGCAATTAGAGCATAGGCAAGCCAAAGCAAGCTATTAATAGCGGGGTGCAGATAAGCTGACTCAGGCGGCAGCAGACGTGAGCTCTGGCTGCAGCTTTGCTGCTGTGAACTTGGCCCGAGGCTCCGCAGCGGGAGAGCAAAGTGGGGAGAGATGGAAGGAGGGATGGGGGGAGACAGGGATGGAGCCTCCTCCTCGGTCCCCGAGGTGCTGCCCCACGAGGTGCCAGCGCTGCGGGACCCACCGTGACCTTCACCCGCGGCTCGAGAAGGGGCCATAGGGAGCTCGGGGGCCGGGTGCGGGGCAGGTCTCGGGGCTCCTCCCAGGTCCCGGCAGGCACAGTGAGGTTTGCTTTGTCAGAAGGTGACCACAGAGCTATAGCGGAGCTACAAACACAGCAGCGCTGGTGCCCGTTAGCCCCGGCTCATGAGCAACGCTGCGCTCCTGCCGTGCTCCTGCCCCTTCCCCTGGGACACGGGAGCTGCGGGGGAGCGCTGCTGGTTCCTTCTCTGTTGTTTCCCTCATCCCTTTTCCTCCTTTCCCGGGTGAAGCGCTCAGGGTTCAGCCCCACAGACACAGCCGGGCTTCCCCGGCCCCTCTCCCGCTGGGCCCATGGCTCCAGTCCAGGCGGGGATTCTTGCTGACGGGGAGGGTTCACAGCGGCACTTTTCCTGCTGCCGACCGCGCCGGGGCTGTTTTTACCTGGCTCCAGCCTGGGGTATAAACAGAGTCAAGGCCGCGCTGCTGCTGGCCAGCAAACGCCCCACGGCCACAGGCTGGGTATGGAGATGTCACCCGGGAGGCGGTGACCCCATGGGTGCAGAGAGCGGGGGTCCCCGTGCAGGGGATGGCTGAAATAACAGAGCCCCGGTGCCACGGGGCCCCCAAAGGCACCAAGCCCCCAGTGAGCCCCATGGCTGGGCAGGTTCCCTGGGCCTTTCAGCACTGATCTGGGGGGCTGTTGTGGGCACAGACACGGGTAGGCACCTGTGAGCAGCAACAGAGACGTCCATCAGTGAGATCCCCTCTGTCTGCAACGGGGGCTTGGGGAAACGCTGCTGTGGGGCCAGGCATCCCCGACCCGCCTTCCGTGGGAGAAAGAAACACGGAGGTTTCCCAGCCCGCCCTGTTCGTATGGCTCGGGACCAAGCACCCGGCTCCCAGCACCACAGGGGACGCCTCCGCAGGCGTCGTGTTCCCCACGGGCAGGAGCTCCTGAGCGGGTGAAGGAGAACGACCCAAAAGCGGGAACGCGCCCGCGGTGAGGGGGTTGCGTGTGGGGCTTGGACACTTCACAGCAACAGCAGGCAGCGGTGGGAGCCCGCTCCTGCAGCTCTGCTTCTTGCTGGTGTTTTCTGTTCCGCTTGGATGAGGATTTCCCCATCCTCGTGCTGCTTTCATGGAGGTTTCAGGACAGGAATCCAGGTCCTCCCCGAGCCGAGACCTTGGAGGATGCAGCCCCTGAGGCGGGTTCCCCGTCTCGCCCTGTCGAGCAAGGGGGTTTGCTCCACCCCGGTGTCTTGTTCCTTTTGGAGCTTCCTGGAGATGCTGCACAAACCGGGGCGCCCTGGGGGAAGCACCAGAGCCACAAAACAGCCAAAACCGACCCTCACAAAACAGCACCGCATCCCCAACCGCTGCCCAAGGGGCCTTTGTCTCCCACCCGGCAGCTCCTCACTGACGCAGCATCGGCTGCGCCCATCACCAGGGCCTCTCCCATTGCCCAGGTGCTGCTGGCTTCTGATCTACTTCAGCTGGGAGGGAGGCTGAGAGCATCGGTGCTGCTGAAATCCTGGCTGGCTTTGTTGGTCCCTGGAATAGCAGGTGAGTGGGAAAGAGCCAGGTGGGAGCAGGTTTTATAGGGGAGGAAATGAACGGGCTGAAGGATGAGGCTCCGCTGTCTTTAATCTGAGGCCAGGTTTCTTTGTGAGTGCAGTATCAGAGCTGTTGGTTGAGCTCCTCTCCCTGTGCCCTGGCTGTCAGGGCTGCAGGAGGCGGCTGTCGCTATGGATGTGATGGGGGATTGGTAACGTGGGTCCTGCTCGAGGCCTTTGTGAAGGTGAATTTAACCTTTTAAACACATGCCTGGTGGGGACAAGCTCCCCAGGCAGCCGGGTGGCTGTGCTGCTGGCGCCCCGAGCCATTAGCACAGCAATAATAATGTCCTTTATTTAATCTCAGCCGCGTCACCCGTGGTGTTTGTGGATGTGATTGGCTGCACGTCCCTTCCCCAAGCAGCTCATCCTGACGGGTGCTGATGGCGGCTGGGGGCTGTCGGTCTGGGTTTTCAGCTCTGCTCCCACAGAAGGGGCTGCTGTTTTCCCTCCTCAGCTCCTCCCCACATCCTGATGGCCTCAGATATACGAGGGAGTTTCTTTGGCTCTGTTTGCTGTTGGCAGGAGAAGAGAAGCTCAGGGTGAATGGGACAGATCCAGTTTATGCCCCCCCTCCTGCTGCAAGCACCTGAGCAAAACCTCAGTCTCCCCCAGCTGCAGATTGCTCAGCCTGAACCGGGCTGGCTGTGCTCTTTGTACCAGGCCAGGCTTTGCCGGGTTGGGTTTATGGGAGCCACAGCCACCAGTCCCCACCGCAACGCAGCTCTGAACATCCGCGTGTGCATCCCGTGTCCAATCAAACAGAAATCTGGGAACTGGGCAAGGTTCAAGTCTTAGGAAACAACAAACCAAGCCCCCTTGCAGCAGATGCTGGCTGCTGGACAGAGGGCTTGCTCTGGATTAGCTGCCCACAAGCAAGAAAAGCTATTTTGAGCCAGAGGCCGGGAATGTTTGCGCTAATCCCAGGTGAAAGCTGATTAAGGGCTTGCAGGGGAGATTTGGAGCAAGTCCTGGTGGCACAGGGGGCCCGGCCGCATCCCCCACTGCTCCCATTGCACCGCCTGGCGAAGCCACCCCACACATCAATGATTAATGGGAGGCAAAGCACAGACCTGCGCTTCCCGAGGTGTCCGAGGGCATCGAGCCTCACCTTTGGCAGGTTTCGACACCAAGATGCTGGGGAGGGGAGAGCTCTGTGCCTCTTTCCAGGCTGATGAGCAAAGGCATCGCAGAGGCACCTGCATTAGTGCTTCAGCAATGGGTTACCAGGACCAGCAGCGTGGCAGCGAGTGACTGTCCTGACCGTGCCCAAGGAGAACATTTACATTTTGGCCACTGTTTTCAGGGACTTGTAAACCTCTTTCCATGGGAGACGTGAGCCCCAGCCTGGGTTAGCTCTGCTGCGTGATGCAGGCACCTGATGTGGGCAGTGCCCTCACCACGGACCACAGGGGACAGGTTTTAGGTGGGTCTTGAGGGTGCACCAGCCATTAAACTTGCAGTACAGACACAGGTTTCTTTGGAGAAGGCTCCGTGCCTCATTCCTGCAGGTTTCTCCCCTCTGCTTTGCTGCAGGTTGGGCCCTCCTGAGTTAAACACTTGACTTTTATCTGCCTTGCCCTTGCCAAGTGGCTGCACAGCCCCATCCAACAGCAGCCCCCTTGTCTGAGGCTCGCAGCTTTGCAAAGCCACAGCCCAGCAAACAGACGCTGGGCCTTGTGCATCACAGTGCACAAAACCACAGGGCTTCCTATACGTACAAAGGCTGAATTCCTCCCCCGTAGCATGCCTGGCACATCCAAAGGTGGCTGAGCGGCTCCTCCAGCTGGGTAAACATTCGGCAGGCTGGGGCTCGGCTGCAGACAGAGCTTCAGCAAACAGCACTAGGTGTAAACGCAATGTAATCTCCTTGCCAGGATAATATTTGCTTACCTCTCTGGCCACTCTTGAATGGAAAACACATTGGGAGCAGCTTGTCAGGAACTGCTTAGGTTTGATTTTCCCCTCATTTCCCCCCATCTCCCTCCAGCAGCATTGGGCTCTTGGGACGTGTTGGTTCCTTGCGGAGCTGCTGCAGCTCCACAGTAGCAGCATTGTGAAGTCTGAGGTCCTTTTAAAGACCCTGTTTCAGGTGTTTATGTGCTCTGGCACATAAATCATGCCCCAGACCATGAACCTTTCTATCTATTCATGGGCTCTCAGCATTTAAAATGTTTCTGATGGCTTGGACCTTGCTGAACAAAGAGCCCCAGAGCACATCCTCCTGCCTCCCTCCCCCAAGCCCATCCATCCCAAACCTCCACCCCAAATTTAGTCTCTGTATGAGGGGCAGTGAGCCGTGGGCTTGTCCCAGGAATTAGGGCATTTTCCTCCCAGCTTCGAAGCAAAGACCCAGGGGAACTCTGTGTGTAAATTGTTGCATGCATATATTTGCATATATCTGAATGCAATAGGTAAGCTGGGAGCAATGTTTTTATTTCATGACGTTCAACCAGCTCTGTCGTGCGCATGCATGGGCAGCTGGCAGTGAGGAACTGCACCACGACAAGCACTGGGAGCTGCAGCCACAGGGTTTAAACCATATCCTTTGTGAGAGCAACTGGAGCCCTGTGGCCTCTTGCTTACAATGTGCCCGTTTGTCTCTGGAATGCCCCCAGAAGCTCGGTGCTGGGGCTCAGGGTCCTGGTGGCTGGGGTGAGGAGGGGAGCACAGCTCCTGCTTCAGTCGCAGGGCTGCACACTACCCTGCAGCACCGGTGTCACCGCTTCTGTGCAGACTGAAGGGAAATGAAGCTCAGTCCTCGCAGGCCGGGGACACCGTGGGTTTGCATTTTTCCCTGATAACTCGTTATTTTTAGCTCCTGGGGAAGGCAGCAGGTACTCGAATCCCTTCCCCATCCCAGTGTCCTCGTCATCTGAGCAGGCGAAAGATAGGAGAAAGGACACTGCCAGCTCGGGCTGAGTGTCTGTGGCTGACAAAGGCGCAGCAGGGCTCTGCAGAGGAAACACGTGCACCACGCTGGGTTGGACATCGCTTCAGTTCAAAACCAGAGCAGCTCAGAGCTCAGCCCCATCTCCCTCCTTTCCATTGCCAGAATCCTCTTTCTTAAGTTGTTTTGCCGTGTTACATCTTCACTCCCTGTATTTGCATTTCCCTAGCGAGAAAACCCTTTCTGCTTTCCTCTCCTGTCACTGCTGCTGCCTTATTGCGATGGGGGTTTCACAGCATGCAGGGAGAGCCAGGCCAGCAAACCTGGAGGTGAAAACTGCAGACACTTGTTTGCTGGGTATTGCAGCTGCTCATGAAAACATTCCTGCTGGTATCAGGGACAATAAAGCTGGCTGGGACCAGCTGCTCCAGAAAGGAGGAAATGAAACCTGCCCATTGAGAGCTGTGAGAGCCGAGTGATGTTACGTTGTGAAGCACTGCTCTTGGTGTTTTGTACCCAGCTGGTCAGGGTGAGATCCCCAGTTCCCTGCGGGACCCCACAGGCTCCAACACCACGGGGCTGCAGGTGAACACAAGCAGAATCAGGGTCCTCTGTGTAATGTGGGTGTCGCGGGGGGGGGTGGGGGGGGTGGGTGTCTGCCTGTGGGCAAAGGGAACTGTTTCAATAACATCAATGAGAAACAAGGGCTCCTTTCACTAAAATAACCTGAACTTGGAGGTGCCGCAGTGGCTGCACCTCTTTAACGCTGCCGTCACTGCTGCATGCTGTTCTCCACTTCAAACAGGGGTTTCTTGTCTGCCCAGGGCGCCTGGTATCCTTCAGGATAAATCCTCTGCTGCAATCAGCCTCTCAGGATCCGGCACACTGGAACGAAAAAGCGAGGTTAATGTTTAATTGGGCATATTCTTCCTCTTGGATCACAGCAGCCTTGGACGGTGTTTGACACGGAGCAGATCACAGCAGCCCCAGGACTTACCTGTATTATCACAAGGTTTGCAGAGGCAGGAGGTGCGCTCGGTGCTGCGTCCATCTCGGTGTGAGCTGGGGGCAGGTGAAGAAGCCACGCGAGGCTTTGCCACCATTGCAGCTGCCTGCTGAGAAACCCAAATCCCCTCCGTGCTGCGCCCAGCTCTGCACAAAGGCTCTATCCAGCACGTGAGGGCTATGCCGGGCCTGGCATCCTGCAGCAGGAAAACCAGGCAGATGTCGGGGCTCAGCTGAGCCAGGGCACAGGCTGCACAGGGTCCCAATCCAATCACTTCCAGCCAGATCCAGTAATGAGCCCTGCACCGGCACGCACGGCTTCCACATTCCACTGCCAACCTCCTGCTGCTGCTCCCTGTTAGAGATATAACTCACCGGGGCCCTGCGGGGCTGAGCGGTACCCAGCTCTGCTCCTGATGCATATCCAAGGGCACGGGAGGGAGTGAGCAGAGCAGCACCGGCTTCACCACAGCCAGGGGAAAAGGGAAGCTAACAGGTTTGCCAAGAGCCACAGGGCATGGCCGTGGCCGAGGTAGAGCATCCTCCAGCAGGTGAACTCATTATCCAAGGAGCAGAGCATCATTTCTGTGGGGAAGCAGTCACTATTCGTATTTTGCAGGCTGTTCCTGTACGGTTATGGCCATGTATTTGTAAACAGGGTGTGTTTCTGCCAGCTGTTGCAGCTGCTTTTTCCTCTTCTATGGCAGGAGGAGCAGGCACACGATAGGGGACAAACCCCTCTCCTTGCAGAGCTCTGCCTGCATGACATGGGCTGTGTGTGACCTGCCCCACAGCCCCGGTGCTGTATTATTCTATTGCTGACAGAGATTGCTTCAGCCGGGGTCGACACTGGATGCTGCAAAGTGAGAATTACACAGCGGTGCTGATGGCAACACCATCGTCCCCCAGGGCCGTGCCCATGGAGTACTTGGGCTTTGCTCACCCATGGGGCATGTGGGGATGGCCGGTGGCATCGTAGAGGGATGCTTCAGTGCAGCATGAGGGACGCCCCAGGCTGCTCTTTGATGAATGAGCCGTACCCTCGGGTTTCGGGTGGTGTGGAAGATTGATTTCTTGATTAAAGTCTAACGTGCGGTATAATTAAGGAAATCCTCCCGGTTCAGAAAGTCATTAGGAGATGATTAATTGGGATGAGGCTGGGAGCTGCCTCCTGCAGAGCAGCCCGTGCATGGCTGCTGCAGCCCAAGGACCACAGGGTGCCTGGGCTGCTGGTAGCCACCGGGAAAGCCTGGGCTCACTCTGCAAACCAGCCTGGCAAGCGGTATTCAAGGTCCCTTTGACACTCTGTCCATTAGCAGATTAAGGCCTTTCACTTCAAAACATTTCATTAAACGAAATGGTCGTGCTTCAGCTGCCGAGTCCCAGAAAGCCAGGGCTCTCCTTCCATCCCACACTGCTGCCTGCGGTGGGATCCAGCCCTCCCCGGTGCCATAGCCATCCTGACACCTCTTAGGCACCCATAATGCAGTCCTGACCACACAGCTTCTTTTCCTTGATCATCTCTCCAGTTCTTGCATTTGTTTCATTTGTGAGGAGAGCAGAGGCAGCAGCTGCTCTGAGGGTCTTCTTGTTGGCTTGCAGAGAGATGGCAGGTTAATACAGACATAGGAAGTTGAGGCTGGGGACTGGTGTCTGCATCACAAGCTACTTTTGTTCTTGAAATGGTAACTGAATTCTAAATTGTAGGTCTGTCAAATAGGTTGTGTGGAAAGATCAATGCACATTAGAGAGAGGGGACCATGCTTCAAGACAGAAAAAAGAATTAGGGAAAATCAGTAATTCAGCCTGTCGGGGTGCACCAGCAAGAGTTATTAGCACATAATAATAATTAACACATGATGTCTGATGAGCTTTGCCTGTGAAAATCATTATGGATGGAGGAAGTTTTGGTTGCACAGCTGCTTCAGTGAGCTCTTTGTAGAGTTCAGCTACACTTGATAATGAGATGGAGTTTAGGCCCAATGGTTGAGTACCGAATGGGGAAAAAAATTCATTCTGCATTTCAGTAATAAGAGTTTTCTTTTTAACTTCTCCCCTCTTCCCCCCCTTCCTTTGAGAGGGTAAATGGAGCCTGGAGAGCTGGAGAAGTGCCTGAGTACCGTGCTCATAGGGCTGGGGTGCTGAGGCACCTCCTGTTGTAGGGGCTTTTTATGGCCACACTGAAATTGTGTTTAGATGGCTCTAAGTAATGGGCTTAAATGGATTTAACAAGATGTGAGCACCCCAAGATCTTCCTTTCCCTTCCACAGCACCCTGCAAAGAGCACTAAATGGTGCTTGGAGCCCTGGATGCTGCTCTGTCCCAGGCACTGACTGCAGCTTGCTAATTGACCTCCTCCTCTGGCAGAACTGCAACAGGGAAGAAGATGCCCTGCCCTGCCAGTCCAGCCTCCCTTGTGCCCTGTTGGGTTGTTCTTCTGTGCAAGCTGAGGAAAAGAAACAAAGTTAACTACTAGAGAGTAAAATTAAATCTACCATGAAAATGCATGACTCCAGCATTACATCCGCAGTCTCGTCTTGCCCAAAGGGGAATGCAGTCTGGTCATGCTCTCAGGATGGAGCCCACATACACATTGTAAAATGCACATTTCTCGTGAGCTACTGGGGCTCTGGTTTCCACATCTTGTGAGATGGCATTAAAAATTACTGCTGTGGGTTGTTGTGCTTAGGAGGGTTTCCTTCCCTCCTGCAGCTTTGAGGAGGGAGTGGGTCTGTGTCTATGGGTTTTCAATGGAATGAGCTTCCCCAATATCCAATATTACTTGTAAAAGAGGGATTTCTATCATCTTCCCCGTGAGGAACACAGGGAGCTCTTCAGGGGTTTCTGTACAACAGGTAAATCAAACCCACTGACGCTATCATCATTACTCACTCCTCCACCAGAGCAGGTGTGCACTGCCTCAGCAGCACCCATGTGTTGTTTCCATCACTATGGGCGCTGTCAACCCTCCAGGCACCTCCTTGCAAGCCACTCGCACCACAGGCACTTCAGACCATCAGCTGCAGGATGGATCTAGTGCTGCAATGGCTTTATTTCAGCAAGTGAGTGTGAGATCAAGCGGCTCCAGGAGGTCCCCCACTGCCTCTGTTCCTATTTTCTGTCTGTCATGCAGCAGCGGGTTGGAAGGCAGCAGTTTATGTCCAATTAATTCAATCAGAAGAGCATCACTTAGCAATTCCCACTGCAGTTTGCTGCTAGGTACAAAACGTCCTGGACCAGATGGAACTCTGCCCTGAAGCACTTGGAGAAGTAAAGGCACTGCTGGAGGACAGTGAGTTACCTGGTGCTGCCCAGCTCCAGGGGGGAGATGAGGAGGAGCCCGTGAGTCTGCTTATCCCAGGCTGCTGTTTGATTCCTGAGGGAACAGGCTGCTTGAAGGGCTGCAACTGTCCTGCTCTATCCTGTGCACGTTGGGTGCACACCACACCTTCCCCACGCAAATCCTCCCCAAACCCGGGAGGGAAGCCTGTGCCTGAGGAGCTGCTGCAGAGTCCCTTGGTTTGGGGTTGCTCTTGGGTTTCTAAGGACAGGGTTTATGCCACCGAGCCAGGAGAGCCTGCAGAGAGCTGTGATGGATGATGCTCCCCTCTGAGGTGCTCTGAGGGTGGTTAAGGCAGGGATTTCCCTGCTGTCTGCTGGGTCTCGTGCCTCTGAAAGCTTTAAATATATATACAGAAACCCTGCATTTTCTAATTGCTCTTTCAGAGATAAGGAAGGGTAGGAATGGAAAGCAACCACGTGGCCAGTTTGCTGATCAGTTGCAGCATGGAGAAAGGTGCCTTTTGACCTCGTGTTGCATCTTAAGTATATGCTGGAAGGAGAGGCCTGAAAACAAAATGACAATAACCAGTGCAAGATGTGACCAAAGAAACACTGCAGCAAAAAGCCTGCTAAAGAATCCCTTGAATCACAAGTATGTGGGGGTGGGGGCCGCTGGAGAAAGGGGGAAAATATGACAAATTTGGGGGTTTTGTTTGGGTTGGGTTTTTTCAACAAAAGATAAAGCAGAATCGAACTGCACCCCCCCCCGCACTCGCCAGTGGTTTAAAATCCATGGCACACAGTGAACTGAGCCAGTGCAGAGCCCCACGTTGTGAGGTGTGGAACCAACAAGCAATATTTCCCTTTCTTTAAAGCCATTATGAACCATTTTACTGGAGCACACTCCTGCATCTCAATTAAACATCACAAAGTGCAGGAGAAGGGGAGGGAAAAAAAGAGATTTTTAAATCCTCATCAGCCAAGTGATTCACCCAGGGTTTGCTCCGTGACGGAGAACATTTAAATCCTGGGGTGGGTGGTGGATTCAGGTGGCAAAGCAGCTGGAAAGAAGCTGAGGGCCGGTGGTGCCAAGGAGGAGCGTGAGGGTGCAGCGCTGCAATACCAGTGAGAGATCAAACTTGAACCCACGTGCTGCAAAAAGACCTAATCCCAGATGCAGCCTCCATTCTCAAGGTCATGATGTTCTGCTTCAGGGTGTAGGGCACAGTATTTCTGACATTTTTCCAAATTAAGGGACATAGCAGCACAAAGCCTGAGTATCTCCTTGGCTTTTTGCTGCCTTTTGCCTGATCTTGGAATACTACTCCAGAGGCTTGTGTCTTTAAGCCAGGAAACCAGGACTTTACATAAATGCTGAGAGCTATCCATCTTACAGGATAGTAAGTTAAAACTGGATGTTTGCTGAAAGGTGTGTGGTACATAGTGAAAAAAGCTGTGCTGGAGGTAGGTGTCTACCTTGTCCAGGCAAGGATGGATCCAGCCTTGGGCTGCCAAGGGCTCAGGAGCTTCAGGTTCTACCTGGGCTGTTTAATGGCAGGTCTGGATAGGGCACAAAGGTCTACAGCACAGAAGGTAGCTAATACTCACCCAACCCTGGCAGTGAGACAAGGGTGTATTTTCAGGCATCAAAGGTACTCTGAGGTTCATACACCCAGTTGTGCTAAATACTAAATTTCTTACCCAAAAAAAAACTATAATCCAACCAGTTCAAGAATTGCCCTAGTGCCAGTGTACATATGCAGGGACCAGTGTGCACAGCATCAGCCATCAGGGAGTAAATCTAATTGAAACACAGCAAAACATACAGTTCTTATGCTGAACTCATTAAATCTTCGGCTAAGCTAAAAAGGCAGAGTGAATAATGTTTTTAATATGCTCAAGAAATCCTCCACGTCAGATGAGATCAGGAGAAGCCATTAGTGAGGATGGACAGGGATTCTTCTCCAAACAAAGGCTGATACTGAGTAATTGCAATCCTATAAACAGAGCATTTGCTTCAAAAAATGAACAATTTACCCAGCATCTGGGGAAGCATCAGAACTTGGTGTTTAATGTAAAGGTAGATGGATTGAAAATAATTAGGACCCTTACAGTTTCACACTTACTTTTCTAATCTGCATTGTACTGGAGCCATTATGTATTTAATGGGTTTGTTCTGCACTAATGGGAACAGTATCGCCAAACTCCATTTACACTCAGACACCAGCCTTCAGCAGCTTTGTCCTTTTGAATTAAAGGTTAGAGATGAAGCTTTTTCTGAATATGCCCACTATTATTTTTCATAACAGCCTAAAAAGCTGCTTGCTTTACAGATTAAGTTCTTTTTCCTACATCAAATTGCAGAAAAACCCCTGTAACTTAATATAATATGTAACACAGAGAGTTACTGCAGGTTTTTATTAGCTCCTAACAGCAGAGGAGCACTTGAGTGACTCTCAAATACCAGTTAACCCTCAAAACACCACAGAAGTCCCCAAGTGTTTCAATAACAACTTTATGGGGAGCAAAAAGAGGTGGGTCAATTTAGTGGCCAACCCATGAATCTGCCTCCAAGTACCTTCCCAGATTAGCTGTTAGTCAACTAGCCATACATGTCCTTCATTTAATGTTGTGCTATAAATCCCAGCATTCCCTTCGAAGAAGTGAGTCCGTGCTGGGCTAGCAGTCGTCCTTGCTAGTAATGGACTCAAGCTGCAAAATTTGGATTCAAATCTCAGAGCTGTTTGGATTTAGGATTTTAACTTGCCCGCTATAGAAATAAGAAACAGATGGCATTTGCAGGCCTGTTTGGACTCCACACTTCTCATAAGGTCAGTGTTGTTTAAGTCAAGTCAGATTTTAAATCAGATTAATTTCTGCCTCTGCCTCTCTGCCTGTTGCACTAATGGCACACACCAGCACAAAGTATCCCCAGGGCTGGAATCCTTAAAACACCAAGGACATTCTCTGTTATCTCAGAAAATAAACATTACCGTTGGTTCTGCAAGTGATGTGAAATTAGTGGCAATTGGGAATGTTTGTAGTCAGGGCCGGAAAGGTCCTCACCGTGCATTTATACATCAAAGTTCCCAGATTTTTAGAACTTTCTAGCTGAGGACTCTACAGTATTTCTTTTTCAGCTAATAATGGTTCTGTGAGACACATGGAACTGCAGGGCTTGATATATTCTTAGCAATTTACACCAAAAAAACATCTTGCCTCAATTTATCGAGCAGACTCCGCTCCTTGAGGCAGACCTGGCAGACCGATCCTGCCCGAATGGCTTCCCAAAGGAAGCTGGGGCTTTGTCATCTTTTCAAATCGAGTCTAGGTATCTTCCATTTGGAAGCATCGCTTCAGCTGAACAAATTACTAAATTTAGTATTGAAATAACTGGCTCAAGCTACATTTTGAAGGTCAGATTAGAGTATCTAATAGTCCTGCCTGGCTTTCAGATCTAAATACCATTTTAAATAAGGCTGTTGAGCAAGTTACTCTCTCCGGTGGTGTACGACCCTCCATGGTTGGTTTGTTCTGGTGTATTGCTCACTAGTAAGACAGAAATTCTGCCATCCCTTGGAAAGGAAAATTTCACTTGTTCATGATGGCTCCTGATGTGGAGATGACTTTAGCTGGAAAGAGGGATTTACAAAAGCATAGTGCTAAAGATTTGCAGACAGGTGTTGCCTCAAGTGCTGTGCAACTAATACACATGCCAAGAGATCAGCAAATCATGGGCAAGATAAATAAGGTGCTGTTCACAGGGTGTCTGTTCGACAGGCCTGCTGCTTTTGTCATGGATACACAAAACTGCAGTATCTAGTAAGAAAACTCTTTAATGTTGGTTGAGCCTAACTGTCAGACCAGCTGAGACAAGGACAGTGCCTGGGGACACAGCAGCTACGATGCTGCAGGGAATAAAGAGCTAAGGAGGGCTAATGTTTGGTCTATAAAGGCTTCCAGCCTAATGTAGGATTAGTGGAAAGAAAATGGACTGCACATTAAAATTCATGAAGGAGTACAATTTAAGATCCATGAATAACAAGGCCACAATTATGCAGGGGATTCGGTTTTGTTTTTGTTTTTCCAGATCTGGTGGAAGAAATGAAGTCATTGCCAGGACATGTGTGGCTGCCACGTGCTCTGCCCTTGTTGTGGGGTGCTGTGGACCCCCATGGTTGATGATACTGAAGAGTTAAACACAGGGACCAGAGGAAATTGGGAAATGCGACCTCTGGTCTGTCCATTCACGTCAAAAATACTTGAGTTGTTTTTTTGGTGTGATAGGCCTGTTTGCTTGTCCTTGGGTCTCAGAGATGAGTCTCTGGTAAGGAGGAGCTTCAGTGCTGGTTGGGTCTAGCCAAACTTCTTAACCTGGGGATGTGACACTTGGGCATCTCTCACTTTGCACACCCTCTGTGACACATGTAACCTTGGCCAAGTCACTTAATCTTCTGGTGCCCAGCTCCCCCCTGCAAAACGAACTGACCCCAGACCGAAGGGTGTAAGGGATGAGGTTACTACTGATATGGGAGGTGAGACAGCACCAGTGGTAAGGGATGGAAGATTTTCATACTTGCTTTTTTTTTGTCTTAATTAAGCTACATGAATCTGAGGTCCTTCAAAATGAGTCTGTGGAAGGCAATTACCCTGTAACCACCAGTAAGCCTTTAACTGCAGTGTGTGGTGAGGGCTGTGGGAAGGGGAGGGAGGCAATGGGTGTCTCCACCACCATCTGATTCTGGGAAACATTGAGGAGATCTAGCTTTTTTAGTGACTAGCTTTTAAAGAAAAGGTCATGCCAGGGGTTAATTCTTCACCCCGTGCTCCCCTCCGTGAGGGCAGAGGCTGGGAAAGCAGTCAGCTGCTTTTATTCTCTGGTCTTAATATAGAACAAAAGGGTAGTATTTTGTCCTAGATTTAACAGTTGGGGAAATAAAACTCCTCTGGGTAGAAGGAGATGCTGTCACATACAAGAGGACAATTCCAGGATAGTTTAGGACATCTGCTTATTTTACAGTCACAGAAATACATTTAAATCACAGCCATGGTACACTCTAATGGGAATATAAAGCCTAAGTGAATTATTGATTATTTTGCCCATTTGATAAGGAAGTCAGAAGAGAAATTATGTCTAATATACAAAAATAGATTAGAAGCCTCCCATGGGTTGTAAGAGAAGTGCAAGCATGAGAAGGTCTTAAAATAGCCATCAGCTTTCATAACTGCAGGTATAAAAGGCCTTGAATTAGTGAAATTGGAGATACGGAGACATGGGTCTTGTCCAAGCCTGGTGGATGTTTTTGCCTTGATGGCTCTCAGTAGCTGGGCTGTCTGCTAACTGCCCATAAGTAGCTGCCTGCCTTCATCTTCTGAGGTGAGCGTGGGAAGAAAATGTCCCAATTTAACATGAAAATCTCAGGCACCATTTAAAGACTGAGGTATTCTCCAGTCTCCCCCACCCCAGTCTCCGGGGAGACTGTTCCCATGCCATTCTGCATGTATATTTCTGTACAGAGAATTTCAGCGATCCAAGAGCTGCTTGAGGATTGCTGTAAAAGCTTTTTTAAAAACGCAGAGAGTGCACATCTTTGGCAGTGGCTTTGTACAGGCATCACTGAAGTGTGTCCAATAGTCAGCTCCTCACCTGTCTGGTTCGTGAGTACGGGCTGACGGATGGACGGGTGGATGGACCGTGTTCTGTGTGAGAATGCAAACAGCTGAGCCAATGCCTAATCTGAGCCAAAGCCTAATCCTCCCGCCAGCCTGTGACCTTTTTATTCAGACATGCACCCGGCAGGAGCAGCAATCATTCACATACGTGGCCTCAGAAACAGCTGCAGAGCTGACACTGCAGTTAAATTTAAAAAGGGTGATGCCTGTGGACGTGTGAGGGTGGTAAATGAACAAAATCAATTGCTAGCCTGTCATAGACCAGCTTGAAAGAAATTAAAACCCCAGGCCTTTAAGAGTAACATTTCAGGCTTGCAGTGAGTATGCCAGGTCTCTTGTGCTGAAGACAATGAGGTTTGTGCAGAAATGTTTGAGGAACAGGGACACAGAGACCCAAATCTGTGACTGTGGTTCACTGTATGTCAGGGCTATCACTGTGGCCATGTGCAGGCTGAGCTATGGAACACTCGGAGGTGCTGGCTCAGGAAGGAGTAAGGGTTACAGCTTCAGTGCAAGCTGTGCAGGGTTGTCTGGCCAACAGCAAGTGGAACAGCAATTGCTGCAGCAGTTCTCTTAGCCTTTGTGCCGGCAGCAGCTAAGTGAGATCTGGCTGAGGAGCTTCTACAGGGGCTGTGTCATGCACAGGATTGCAGCTGAGATGTGCTTTCATGGTAGACTGACACTGCAAATCCTCTCTCAGCACAGAAATACTGGTATTTCATGCTGGCAGAGCAATTCCTAACCTGGATCTGACCATACACTGTCTCTTGCCACCTGCTGAACAAAACAAGCTAAGTCAATAGAAGTGCAGATAGCTGCCAGCACTGTATTTCCTGCAGCCTTTTTCAGCAGAAACCTCTGAATGCAGTTATGAGTAACCTGGCTATCCTGGCAGAAGGTTGCTCTCTAGAAATTGCTGTTTTCCATGGAGCTGAACACAAGGAAAACCTCTTCATTATGTAGGAGAAAGGCTAAAGCAGCTGACTCTCTCTTCAAAAAGAAGCAGTTTTTAACAAGCAGAGCAAAATTTGAAACAAAACTTGCCAATTTGTAAATGTTTTGTAGCCCGGCACTGTAAGATAGCAGATGGAGGTGTAAAAGGGGCTTTGTTTTTTTGCTGTGTCTAACACCTTCTTTCTACAGTGCTCATCCTCTGCTTTAAGAATGACGCTTTCTCAATAATGACTCACAAGCCAGTGTCACAAAAATCCTGGCTGTCAGAAGAACTGCTGGTTGTCTGACAGGAGTGCAGCTTGCAGGGAACATTGGTTCATTCTGCTTGTCTGTACTGAAATCACAGCTTGGGGATCTTTCTTCTAGAAAGTGGCCCTACTCAGAGATTCCAGGCACAAGGCAATTATCTGCCTTCACTCGCTCAATGTAATTAATAGATGTGGTTTTCTTCACAGGCACCAAGGGATGCCGTGTGCATCATGGAATGGACCACTTTGTGCAAGGCAAGGGCAAGAAAATTCCACAGGAAGTCAAGCCTTTCCTCTGGGAAGATGGATAAACCTGTGGTGTGCAAGTAGGGGCTGGAATATTCCCCATATCCTACTACATCTCTGCTAATCAGGAAAAATACCCTCTCCTCCAAAGGGAAAAAAAAGACATCCTCAGGAATAATTCAGCACAGCAAGCTGGCAGACATACAGCCCTCTATCACCTCACAGAATCTGCAGTTATGTGTAAAGCTAAACCTTAGGAAAAGAGCAATTTCAGTCTCCCTGGCAAACCTGAAAGTAACCATGCGGCCCTGCGCAAGGCAGCTACTGACAGAGCAGCTGCATGGATAGAGACACATTTTTACAGTGACTGGAGCAGGGACTTGTGGTAGGATTACTAGGTTTTCCCTCCAGCCCTGCATTTGATTTGTGCTGTGTGCAGACCCCTTAATTTGTTTCTGTTTTGCCCATCTGTGAAACTGAGATAAGATCACAAGGGAATTGTAGAGTGTGATTCATTAATGTTTATTAGACAGAGGGAAATCCTTAAATGAATGGCACTGTATTCCAAGAGCACAAAGTCCAAGACTGCAAAGAGGTTGATTAAAACCAAATTTGCTATTCCCAGGTTAAGAGGACAAAAAGAAAATTGAAAAACCTTACCTGCCTCTGTGCCTGCCAAAAGCAGTATGTGATTTAAATAAAATCAAGCAGAATGTGCAAGTGTGTATACATTCATGCAGATGTATAGATCCATGAAAACACTTCCCAGTAAATGTACACCAAAAAGGGTAATGAAGTGTGAAGTTTCCAATCAGATATAATACAGCAGTGTATGTGATCACCATTAACTAGGTGAGTTACTAGTGGCAACACAGCATTTGTACATTGTGAGGCAATAAATATGCTTTCCTAAAGGGATGTAACAAGTAGTGTATTGGCATGTTCCATTACGTACCTGAATGAACAGAGCTATAGACTGCTTACAGTAATCTTGCTGCCAGACTGACATGCTCTTCATGCTTATGGAGGAGTGTTTAAGTTATTTCAGGTAATTGCTGCTGGAGAGCCTCAGGGAGAAATGGCAGATTTATACACTTTAGTGTTACCCAAAGTAGGAATCTGCATGTTGCAAGAAAAGACCCATGCACAAATGATTTGTCAGTAGCTGATGGACAGTTTGTGCACTGTTAGAGAAGGGATTCATCCCTAGAGAAGGGAATCTCTTTTTTTTGGTCAGACTGTTACAAACATCTCAAAGCAATAAACCCCAAGATGTAACATCAGGTATCTCTCCTAGTTGCGGTACTGTCATGACACAGTTCCTGCAATGCTGTCTTATCTCTGGCTACTTTAGAAATGAAGGGCAGAAAACCAGCTTATCTGTCTGCCAGGATTTTACAATGCCAGTTTGTAGACAGGCCAAACAAACACTTTCAGATTAGACACCTGAAGCTGGCAACGTTGAGGACTGATGGAACATTTTCCAAGCTGCAGAGTGCATTGCAAGCGCTCAGCCCTCACAGTGATGCCTGAGCCTGTCAGTGAATATTCCTCCTATTGTGTCAGAGGTAGAAATTGAGGTGATTGATGGTAACCGGAGTCAGTAGGTGGCCTAAATTCAGTCACGGTATGATGACAAATTCACTGTGTGATTCTTGTCATTGATACATAGCCTGAGTGTGAAACATCAACAGACACAGGGTTCGTAAGGAAACAAACGTTATGACATAGAGACAAGACACAGTGCAAACACTGTGCTGGAGCAGGAACAGGGATTTCCCAGCTAGGCACAAGCTGGGCAGCTGCACTGCAGGCTGGTGTTAAGTTCAATGTACATCGCTTGCCACCTTCAGGCCTTTTGTGAGCTCACAGACATTGCTAGAGAGCTGTGGCCTTTGGTCTGGCCTCAGGCAGCAGAAACAAGCATCCTCAGTGTGGTAAATCACAGAGACTTGTCGTTTTAAGGAGCTGTTTTCCCTTCATCATGTCTCTTCCCCACACCCTGTCGATGGTGAGGGGGAGTGCAGGTTAAATGTAAGGCAGCTCTTCCCTGTGAGGGTGCTGAGGCTCCGGCACAGGGTGCCCAGAGAAGCTGTGGCTGCCCCATCCCTGGCAGTGCTCAAGGCCAGGTTGGACACAGGGGCTTGAAGCAAGCTGCTCTAGTGGAAGGTGTCCCTGCCCGTGGCAGGGGTTGGAGCTGGGTGAGCTTTAAGGTCCCTTCCAACCCAAACCCGTCTGGGGTTCTGTGATTTTACACCGCAGTTCAACTGCACCAGGCCTGGAGGTGCTGAGGCACTGGGCTTGGGCGAGCCAGAGGCAGCCCAGAGGAAAGGTGCCTCTGGCTTCCTTGCATGGGCAACGTCCCTCAGGAAGGAGCAAGTCCCACTGTGAAAAACCGCAGCAGATTTGGGGGAAAACACAACGATTTCGGCCGAGAGCGCGGGTCACCAGCTGCCCGCCCCGGCCCGGAGCAGGAGGCGCGGCCCGTTGAGGGGCGTGGCTTCGTGGGGCGGGGCTTAAGGAGGAGGCAGCATGCTGCTGCGTCAACAGTGATGTCATTACGTGCGCGCCGGCGCAGCTTCCGGGTGTGTTTCCGGGTCGGGGGGTGCGGGTTGCGTTGTCCCGGACGCGGGGGCCGCGGCTTCTATGGCGGGAGCCAGCTTGCCCATCTGCAGGTACCGCCGGGCACTGGTGGAGGCCGTGAAGGAGCAGCCCTTCCTCATCGTCACCGGAGAGACGGGCAGCGGCAAGAGCACGCAGCTGCCCAAGTACCTCTTCGAGGCAGGTAACGGCCGCCGAGAGGGGAAGCCCTTAAGAGCCCCGTCGGCTCTGCGGCCTCGGCCCCGAGACGTGGGAATGGGCGCAGGTAGCCGCGGATAACGCGGCTGTCACATCGTGGGGGCGCGGCCTCTGCCCGGGGCTGTGGTGACGGGAGGTGACGTGATTGGGGTTGTTCAGCCTGGACAAGAGAAAGCTCCTGAAGGGGAGATCTTAGAGCAGCTCCAGTGCCTAAAGGGCCTCCAAGACACCTGGAGAGGGGCTTGGGACAAGGGCCTGTAGGGACAGGCCAAGGGGAATGGCTTGAACCTGCCAGAGGGGAGCCTGAAATGAGCTCTTAGGCTGAAGCTCTTCCCTGTGAGGGTGCTGAGGCGCTGGCACAGGGTGCCCAGAGAAGCTGTGGCTGCCCCATCCCTGGCAGTGTTCAAGGCCAGGTTGGACACAGGGGCCTGGAGCAAGCTGCTCTAGTGGAAGGTGTCCCTGCCTGTGGCAGGCGTTGGAGCTGGATGAGCTTTGGGGTCCCTTCCAACCCAAACCCGTCTGGGATTCTATGATTGATTAAACCCTTTAAACAAAGAAACTCAGGCCATATATGTATTATGTTGGTACTTGTGTATAAACAGACTGAGTGGCACTACTCAGTGTCCGTGTTCTCCCCGTTTCTCCTGTAGGCCTTGCCAAGCATGGAGCCATTGGTGTCACCCAGCCCCGGCGCGTTGCCACCATCTCAGTGGCGCAGCGGGTGGCCGAGGAGATGGGCTGTTCACTGGGCAGTGTCGTTGGGTACCAGGTCCGCTTCGATGACTGCACCAGCACGGTAGGGCTCTGTGTTCCTGGCCCTGTTGTCATGGTGGGGTCAGTGGCTGTGGCATAGGTATGGAGTGGTACAGCCCTATTGCCTCTCCTGGGGCTTTGCACACAGAAGGTCTCAGGCTTGAGAAGCTGTCTGTCCAAACTATGGGAAAGCTGCAGTTATATATATCATATAACTCATTTGATTTAATTTTTTTGAACACATTACAAGTAAAACATTTCCAAGCACCTGTGATCTTGATGTATGTTGTGGACAAGTGTGTGATCTTTGTAGAAGTGCTTGCTTGGAAGTAAAAATTCAGGATAACAGCTAATGTCTAATTAAACCTTTCAGGATACTGCCATCAAGTATATGACAGATGGCTGCTTACTGAGGCAAATACTGGTAGACCCCCTTCTTAGCAAGTACAGTATCATCATTTTGGATGAAGCCCATGAGCGGAGCCTCAGCACTGTGAGTGGCACCTTATATCTGTCTTTTTGGG
Organism: Pezoporus wallicus; assembly: GCF_028554395.1. Classification (NCBI taxonomy): domain Eukaryota; kingdom Metazoa; phylum Chordata; class Aves; order Psittaciformes; family Psittacidae; genus Pezoporus; species Pezoporus wallicus. The sequence continues at coordinate 132,445 of NW_026635013.1, forward strand.
TTACTTTCTCTTTTACTTGGGTCTCTTTATACCCTTCTTTCACTTCTGCACAGTCACGGAATCACAGAACAGTTTGGGTTGGAAAGGACCTTGACTGACTTCACATGGATGTGCTTTAAACTTTGCTGTCCTAAGACCATGGAATTGCTGCTGTGTTCTCTGTTTATGACATGCTGCATAATCTGCAAATAAGATGTGTCATGTAATCCTGTTGGAATTGTAGCTGTTGTTGCATTTGAAAGCAGTTAAAACTTGGTTGACTGTTGGATACTTTCCCCGAATTTCCAGGAATTTGAAGCCAGCACAATGAATGCAAATTTTCTAGAATCCTAATATAAAACACCCCAAGCCACACACAAACTACCAAACCCCTAAAACATCTCTGTCACTGTAAGGCCTAATGTTCCTTAGGGTGTGTATGTGCCTGTGCAAAGAGATTAAGGCGTTTGGGTTCACGGAAGTATCTAGACTGACCTAAGTACCAAAAGCTATCAAATGTCACTCTAACCCTTCTGTGGCAAGTGAAGTGAGACTCAAGTCACTCAGTCCTCAATAGATTATGTTGTGCGTCAAAACAGCCTACCAGTTCAGCAGATAATCTGCCAGTCCGGCTGGGGAAAAAAGGAAAATGCTTTCTGAATCCCAGTTCTGCCCTCAAGCATCTGAGAGTATTGCAAGTAATTGAGCTAGGGTGATGTAAGAAGTTTCTGCTCCTTCACCTGTTTCTAAGATTTTTAATCCAGAGCACTGCAGAGTAAAACAGACTTGCTGAAGTCATAACAATAAATAGTACAGCAAAGGAGGGTGCACATTCAGTCAGGTAACGTATGCTGGACAGAGGTGATGACTTTTTTAAATGGGTCTTAGGTAACTGCTTGTAAATGGCTTGAGTGTGACAGTACAAAAATGAAAACCAAAGGATTTTAAGTTGCACTCACTGTGGTTATAGGCAGTGAGGAGAGCTGACAAAAAATCATTATATTCTAGAAACCAATTTGTGTGCTTACAAGCCAGCCAGGGGACGTGCATGTATGCATATCACTTAGGCCCTGCAAATGTGATTTTCTGTGTTCACTATACTAGCAGGATAAAATCAGTCCTTTCCAAGTTCATCAGGCACTTCTTAGTAAACTGGGGCACTAATAGAAGTTATTTCTGGTTTTCTGTCAGGATATTTTATTTGGTTTGCTGAAGAAACTATTTCTACAGAAGAAACCACCAGACAGGAAGATGGCAATGAAGGTGGTGGTGATGTCAGCCACCCTGGAGGTAGACAAGCTCTCTGAGTTCTTTGGACACTGTTCAGTGCTGCATATTCCAGGAAGAAGTTATCCTGTCAAGTCGATATTCTGCAACCTGCTCAGCCCCCGGAACACTGGCAGCCAGGCGTATGTTACAGAGGTCTGGCCTGGTTTACTTTGTTTCTGTGTTGTGTTCTTCTGGTGTGGTTATCATATGTGAAAGACCACAAGAATTAGCTGCTATATTGCTGTGTTTTTAGCATCTCTGCAGGTATAGGGATGAATTAGTTCTACGAGTTTTAGAGTGAGATTCCAGCTGTTACTGACTTATTTGTTGTTTCAGGCTGTAAAAGTGACATTGGATATCCACTTAAATGAACCAGAAGGTGATATCTTGGTTTTTCTGACAGGTGAGATTTTTTCTTTCAACAACTGATGGCTTTTCCGAGTGAAGCATGACACTGCCAGCAAAAACCAAAAAGGCAGTCCTTCCAATTACTGTCTAATTTGTCGCAGAGCAGTAAGCAGAGAAGGGAAAGTGGCAGATTGGCACACAGAGTCCTGTGAAGTGACAGTTTTCACGTTTAGGTATACATGAGATCAGATAAGAAGACATTAGCTTAAAAATCCTTTCTTCCTATGACTCCGTGTTGTCCATGTTGTCTATCAGGGAAAGTGGCAGATTGGCACACAGAGTCCTGTGAAGTGACAGTTTTCAGAGTACGTTTAGGTATATCCCTGTCTATGAGATCAGATAAGAAGACATTAGCTTAAAAATCCTTTCTTCCTATGCCAAATTTACTCCGTGTTGTCCATGTTGTCTATCTTATTTTCTTGCTAATTCAGGAAGGGAAAATTTCTTTAGCTGCAAAGCCCTACATCAGTGTATGGGCCAGGCACTTAGTCATTCATCTTTTAAGGAAAAGCCTTGGTGAGAGGTACTATGGTAAGACTGGATGTCACCTCCTTATCTAACTCTCACAAATAGTTCTTCCTTCTTGTAATTGTATTGATGATTCTTGTAACATTGGCAAAACAATCTTGTTTCAAGATGCTGCAAACTAGGAAGGCAGAGTTGCAGCTACATAAGGTGTTTTCATGCTCTTGTATGTTTTTTTAGGTCAAATTGAGATAGAAAGAGCTTGTGACTTACTTTTCAAGAAAGCAGAATCTATTGATTACCGGTATGAAGTACATGATCGATCTATTGAAGGCCTGCTTATCTTACCGTTATATGGGTCAATGTCAACAGGTCAGTGCATGACATAATATGGAACTTGATATCCATAAATGTTAACTGCAAGCGTTGTTATAAATAGTATCCTAATCAAGCATTTGTTTTGTAATTGGAAAAAAATGGCATTCATTAACCCATTTGTTACAATACTGTAGCTCTATGGGTTTTTTTTGTCATGTTCATAAACTTATCAAACTTTAGCCTTCTGTGTACTGGCACAGAATCCTGCAGATAAAATTCATGGCATTGAGGACTCCAGCTTAGAAAGGGGATATTGTGTAACTAAAACTTCAGATGTCTTATTTAGGCACTTTTTATTTTATATGGAAAACATATTATATTACCAGTAGGTTTTTTGTGATGAGAGTAGACCTGTGAGGGAAGATAGAAGTAGTTGCGTGTCACACAATACAAGAAAGTACGGGTTATCAGAATGAGTCTGTTTTATTTGGCAGCAATACCACAGTTGGTTTCAAAAAGTTAAAAGGCCTTTTGACCTTTACTGAACACAGACACTGTGTTTTCAGATGAACTTTAGTGTGGTGGTTAAATGTGAGGGTGTGGTATGTAGAATGCCAAGAGGTTGAATAAGTGTTCAAAAGAGCAGGACAACAGTTTCCATGTGGAAGTACTGCTGTGAGGAAAAAACTGGTAATGATCAGCAGAGAGGGAGCAAAACTTTTACCTTCTTGAATGAGCAAAATGAAAAGTTGCATAAAAGAAAGGTAGAGCTTCTTCCTTACTCCATGATAGGTGTTGGATTCCTGACTGAGAGTGGTATTTTGCTTGCTTATTTAGTGGCAGTTTCTAAGAGGCTGTTGTATTTGAATATGTTTAGATGCACAAGAGAAATTTTTAATTAAAGAGTTTTTTATATTTTTCAAGTATTGTGAGTGAGAAAATTTCAGGGGAAAGCTGAATTTCCACTTCCCGTTTTTTGTTCTTTGGAAAGGCAAATGTATTAATAGAAACTGCACATGCAGCTTTGTTACATGTTAAAATAAGACTTGCTGGAAACATGGAGCGTTTAACTGAATCTTCACCTTCACTTGCTCTGATTGTTAAAAACTTTCAAATCCTTTGTGAAGATTCTATTAAGACCATCTTGTTTGTTTTTCCTAGTTCTGGGTTAGGAAATATCCAGGAGGGTTGGCCTTTTTTGATCTCAAAATCTTGATTTTTGCAAGCAGTAAAGAAGATATTCTTTGATTTCTGGTATGTGCTAAAGTAGAGCCAAATCTGTATTTTAGAATGTTATGTGATTCATTTCTGATTTCATTCAACTGACTTTCACTAAGCATTTGAGTTTGCGCAGCGTTAGAGATACGGTTTGAAATCAGCACATTGTAACACAGCATTCTTTGACTGACCAACTGTCATTTTAGATCAACAGAAAACAATATTTTTGCCAGCTCCCAGAGCCATTAGAAAATGTGTGGTATCGACAAACATTGCTGCAACATCTCTGACGATTGAAGGAGTCAGGTACTGTTTCCTGTTCTTCCTAAAAGCTGTAACAGGGAATTTAGGAAGTTCTACTAAATTTGAAAAGACGTGTCTGAATTCCTTCCACTACTACACCTGCCCAATGATTACCTGTTACCTTTTTTTGTTTACGTACTGAATAATAAAACCCTTGATAGTATTATGTAGTCTTACAGATGACTAATTTTGTTGGACCCTAATATGAAACCAAATCTCAGCTCCTTTAAATGAACATAGTCTCCTTGGGTGCTGGGAGGTATTATTTGTAACATCCTGTAGACTGAACCATTGCAGGGCTGCAGCTGAACAGCAAAGTGCAATGACCTGTTTGCAGCAGTTGTAGGGTAAATGTGTTCTCTCGCTTTGATTACATACATGTGGCAGTTACCTGTCTGTCTCCTGAGACCTCTGTTGTTTTTTCCTCTGACAGAGTATGAATCTTTTTCAGATATGTAGTAGATAGTGGATTTGTGAAGCAGCTGAATCATAACCCCCGAGTTGGCTTGGACATACTGGAGGTGGTTCCCATTTCAAAGTGAGTTTTAAAAAGGTCACGTGTTTGGTGCTTCTCGGCGTTGCTCTGACAATACAGTGTGTTGGATGATCTTTAATAAAAAAGGGGTGTAGGGTGGCTTTGAGGCTTCATAATTTAAAGCCTTCTTGTTTGCTGCTAAGCAGAAAGTGGTTCAGGACACAAAACTTTCTGTAAGTTACACGCAGTAAGAAGGAATTGACAATGCATTGACTGTAGTCTGAACAGTGGCTCACACGTTATCCTCTCTTTGCTGAATACAACAGTCTGATTCAGAGAAGCTTAAAAAAAAATCTTCCCTTGTACAGAAGTGCTTCTTCATGCTGCTAGTTCTTGTATAGCTGGAGTTCTCAGTTGCTGCACAGTGTAATATATCTTCCATCTACAAGTATAGAAATTGCTATTAATTTATCATAGTTACAGTGTGCTGCTTTGGATAATAATGGAAGGGATCAAGAGTTTGTTTTTTTTCCCCTGCTTTTCTGTTTGGAAGGAACGAAGCAAAGCAACGAGCTGGCCGAGCTGGCAGGACATCATCTGGAAAGAGCTATCGGCTGTACAGCAAAGAATTCTGGGAGCAGTGCATGCCTGACCACACTGTGCCAGAGATCAAGAGAACCAGTCTGACATCTGTCATCCTGACCTTGAAGTGCCTTTCTGTGCATGATGTCATAAGGTAACCTCCATGGAGGGGGGATTAACATTTTCTTCCTGTCAGCAGCAAGGCAGCACAGGCTCCAACAGCCTGTTGGCAGGAGGCAGGATTGTCTCTGGCCAGCTGTGGCACTTGGATACAATCAGCTTTTCTGCTGTTCTCCCCAGTCATTAGTGCCAGATTGGATCCTGAGCCCCAGTTCAGTTTGAGGTTCTGCTAAAACTAGCTCCTTCTCTCCAAAATTAAGTAGTTAATAGTGTTCCTTTAAAATAGCCATGTTTTATATCCCAAAAGCTTCATCTCTGTGGAAGTGTCTAATTTTAGAATCATACACATGCAGAGAATTCAGTTCATCTTTGCAAGTGCCATGCTGGGATTTGTCATGGTAATTCTTTAGCTTGAGGCTGTACATGTAGTTACATGCCCATATGCTGAAGATGCTCATGTGCACTTGGGTCACAAACCTGTACTGGAAGTTTAGAACAATATTTTAAGAAATATGAAAACTAACAAAGCTTTTCTGAGTCTGAACAGTGAGATTTTTTTATTTTCTGTTTTTTAATCTTAACTTTTTACTATAGATTTCCCTATTTGGACTGTCCTGAAGAAAGGCATATTTTAGAAGCTCTCAAAGAACTTTACCAGTGTGATGCTATTGACAGGTAAAAAAGGGGTGTAGTCTCTACAAGAATTTAATGGTTTAACTGGTGTTAGGGAGTTGTTCGTGTGGATTAAAGTACTTCCCCCAGCAGTAGAATATGTTTCCTTATTAGACCAGGAAGTTAACAACTCTGTTTTAATATACTGCCTGTAAAATTAGGGTTAGAGTCTGGCTTAGGACTTGGGAGGTACAGAATAATTTCTCCACATTGCCCTGGAGTTCCTGAGTGACCTCAGACAAATTATCTCAGCTCTGTGTGCTGTAGTTCTTGACAGCAGATCCCAGACTGTTGTGATGAAGGTACTTAGGCAATAGCTGTGAAGCCCATCCAGGAGCATAGGACAGGAAGTGAGATCTTATCCTAAGCTTCCAGGAATTCTTTAATAAACTAAACCCCTCTTAATCTTAAGCATCTGGTAAACTCATAGAGCTGGGTTTGCCTGCCATGGAGCAGGTATAAGGAAGCTGGAGAAAGGTGAAACATTCTTCTGCTAGTGACATTTGCTTCATGTCTCCAGCACCTACCTGGGCACACACAGACTGTGGTGTTGCAACAGTCCAGAGGGAAATGCTTCTTTCGTGCTCTTTATCAGTATATGGTGGCTGGCATTGTGTGTGCATGTTCTGATTTATGTTTAAACACAGTTTTGTTCAATTTGGTATTTGAATCTTTTTTTTTTTTTTTTTCCTGGGATAAGGAGAGGCCACGTGACAAGACTGGGTGAATTCCTGGTGCAGTTTCCCCTCCCTCCCAACCTGACCTGTGCTGTCATAAAAGCTGCTTCTCTTGACTGTGAAGACCTGCTGCTTCCCATAGCAGCCATGTTGTCTGTGGAAAATGTCTTTATTCGTCCAGGTAGGAAGCCCCTTATCCCAAAGCACAGCTTTGGTTAGAGAGGGGAATTCTGCTTGGACAGGGACATCTCTGTCCCACCAGGCAATCGTCAGGCAGCACACATGCTTCACTGGGAGACCTGCAGCTTCGCCCTTGGTAGTTTTTGGTGCTAATAGTTTGTGAGGCCACAGTATCTTATAGGTGTATCTCAAGGTTATAAAGCAGGTACTGATTCTGTATTTTGAACAATGGTAGCACAAGCCTTTACTTCAGTGTAAGGATACTGCTGCCAAGGAGCAAGTGTGTTTCAGCTGGGCCCGACACTGGTGAGAGACATTAAATGAATTCTTTAAAAAACACTTACGTTACAGTGTGAGGAAGTGTCCTCAAGTGCAGTACCTTGTCTCCCACAGTACATTGTAGCAGGTCTGTAGAGAAGAATGGTAAGATTAGGACAAACACATAATGGTACTTTGCTCGAATGCTTTTATAGCTTTCTGTAGTCTTGGAGTCAGGGCACATTGGACACTAGGAACTGGACAACTGCTGTTCCAGTGACTTCAAAATAGCATGGAATTGAGTTGTATTTGTCTTAAGGCTGTGAGCTGTAAAGCAGCATATGGGTGAATGGATTGCTGAGAGGTTGTAAGGGGGGGAACTGTGTCACAGGAGGGAAAGAAAAAGAAAACCCACAAAAAAATACAACCAAAAAAAAACCCCACCAAAAAAAAACCCACCCCAAAACCCCACCAAACACCTCCAGAAATCCAAACTGCACTACAGCAGATGGTTTGCTGTTGGTCTAAGTACAGACAACAGGGACTGATTAATGTTCTTAACAAATGGGATTGCTGCCTCTGAATTGACTTCTCTGTTCAATAACTCTGTTTAACCAAATAAACCTGTGAAGTTACTGTGAGAGGCTCAACACTGACTCAATTTTCAGTGTTTTTCTAGATGGAAAATGTAATTCTGCTGTGGTTCCAAGCTAGCACCTCTCACTAGCACTAAACTCACTCTCCTGTTTCCTCCTTCCTACCTTCTTTCCCTTACCGTCTGCCTCCCTCTTTCCCCTTCAATGTGCTACATACAGTCTTTATAGGTAGCATAGCATTTCTGGGAGACCTTTGTCCTTTCTAGTCATTCATTGGCTTTTTTCCAGTTATCTCTGTAGTCTATTAACTGTGCCCATTAGTGCAATAGCTAAAGACACTGCTGACAGTACTGATAGCCTGGATTCTGCTCTGGGGTCTTTGCCATTCCCACAAATGTGCATTTGCTTTCCCATCCTCCATCTGGCAGTATGCCCTTGTTATCTGTTCAGCTAGCTAACACACAGCATGCTCGTTACTCTCCAGCAACCCCGTACATTAGGACACAGACACAGAGACTCCCATCCTGAAGGCACTTGCTCATGTGCACTATGTATATGAAAAGGCTTTCTTAATTTGTTGGTGTTATTTTTGATACCCATAAACTTCTGGCATTGTCTGCAGGAGAGCAGCAAAGGATGCGTTTACCTCTGCAGCCATATCCCTCTCTGCTAAGAGGAATGGGTTGTTCTGGGGACAAAATTCTTTGGGTATTTAAATCTTGAAGTAACACTTTGGAAATGTTGCTTTTGCCTGGTACATTCCCAGTATTTAGTGAAGGTAAATTCCCACTAAATTCACAGATTGCATTTTTAATAGTCTCTTATTTACTTAAGATTTCCATTACTGTGTCACTTGAGTACGAGGACAAACAGATCAGACTGTGCTTTGATGGGGTGGTTTCAACGGTCTTGTTTTTCTCTCAGGACAAAACTTTCACTTGACCCCTGTGAGCTGTTTGTTTCAGGTCACTGCTCTGACATATTTCCATGTCAACATCTGAATTGATTGTAAGAGAGAAATGAATAGAATGTTTCTTTCTAGGAGTCTGGAATTCTTCATCTCTAGTGCTGAGTGATGAAATTAATCACAGATTTATTAGCGTATACCTGTTCTTGTTCAGTAGTAGTAGAAGGAGGAAAAACAGTAAATGCAGCTGCAGAGGAGAGACAGATTAGAAAATAACATGAAAAGAGCCAAGGCTGTCAAACACACTTTGGAAGAGTGCTAATAGAAAATTAAGTAGGGGTGATAAATAAAAATTACTTTGCTAACATGAGATGTAACTTATTTCCTTAGGTGATCCTCAGAAACAAAAGGAGGCTGAGCTTCAACACCAGGAACTTTCCTCACAAGTGGGAGGATGCAATGACTTTGCAACCCTCTTAAATATTTTTGAACAGTGCAAAGCAAGGTATAACATGATTCCTTACATTAGGTGGTTTATGCATTGCTCATTACTCCCAGCTGCTGATGGTTTTTAGATATATTTTATACATGCATGTGTATGTACTCATACCTAATTGCAGATTTGTTTGTTATTGTGATCTGTAAGTTCTGTCAAGACACTTATTATTTAAACAAACAAAGTAGCTGGCTGTGTAAGTTGCCTTCTTTGTAAGACCATAACAAAAATAGAGGCAACTTTCTGCCTGCAGCTGACAAAGGGCTTCTTTATAATACAAGTATTTCTGTTCTCAGCAAGTCTCCTTCAGCTTGGTGCCAGAAATACTGGATCCATTGGAGAGCTTTAAAATCTGCTTTTAGTGTGGAAAAACAGCTTCGGGAAATAATCAGTAAACTGAAACAGGTAAAAATTGATTTTTTTAATATCACTGAGTTATCTAAGTTTATATTTGAGACATATACTGGACTACTGAGCCTTTGCCAGATGGTTGCTGTCTTTCTCCAGTAGAAACTAATCCACTTAAATATTTATTAGAGCATCCTTCTTATAGCTTCTGTAACTAGCAGATATGATGCTGGTAACAAGCAAGAAGAGGGTTTTTCTCCTTTCTATGTGGTTTCTGTATGGTGAGAAATCCAAAGTTTAAAATCCATGGGGTGGAAGGAGTATAGCCACTTTTTTTTAGGAAAGATCCTAATTCACATCTTCTGTTTACATAGCTGCCAGACTTCCCTAAAGAGACATTTGAAGGTTCCAAAACTGAAATACTAAGAAGATGTCTATGTGCAGGATACTTTATCAATGTAGCTAGGAGGTAAGTGATGAAGTTTGCAGAATTGAGTGGAAAAGATATTACACATATTCTTTAAAGGTGTACCTGCATATTGAAACTGAACAGTAAGGCTGTGTGATGTTAAAAGCAGCAATTGCAGCTGAAGGTGGTGTTTCTGCACAGGGCTAGATGCCTGGTGAGTACACTGCTTTTCATTCTCATTACATTCTTGGAACAGTAGTTTTTTCTGTCTGTGAAATGAGCTTGCAAGGTGATGAGTAGTTCCAGATATGAAACTAAAGGTCTTGGAAATCTCCAGTTATCATGGCTGTCAATTCCAGTCTCAATCACAAGCCCTGTTTATTATTGCATTATGTTGCAATGTTTCTGCAGTAAATTAGTTATATTTTATTTCCTTTTTTTTTTTTTTTTTGCAGTTTAATTCTGGAAGGATCTTTCTTTGCTATATATTTGAGTATTTTCTTCTATACTGCTGCTGATTTGCTTAGTTTAGTGTAGTGCTGCTGTCTAATCATGTTTCATCATTTTTAATTTGGTTTTTTTTTTTCCCCAAACCTTTCAGATCTGCAGCCAAGACATTCTGCACAATGGATGGACATGGCAGCGTAGTGTATATCCATCCTTCATCTACAGTAAGTAACCAAAGTTTGTTAATAAAATGGCAAAGGTTCTATAAAAGGATTAAGAGGCTGGTCCCTGCAAACACTTGCTCTTCTGTTTGGTTTGTCCTGACTTACGGCCAGGAGAAGCATCAGTGTTCATCTTGAGAGTGGGGAAAAGCCTCACTTCTTCAAATTTAGTAAATGTTTGGCTTATGAAACGAGTGTGACATATGCTGAAGTTTTTTCTCTGGCTCTTTGGAATTCCTGAGCAATTTTAAGGAAGTCTATATGCCTTAATTTCCCTATCTGAACGTTTAAGGTAACATCAGCTTTCTCTCATTTTTGTGTCTGCATTGGAAGATATTCCAGTGGAGGATGCTTTAGAAATAAAGATTCTTTTACCAGTTCTGAAATAATCTTTTTATTTTTCAGCTGTACAACCAGGAGACTCTCCTTGAGTGGATCATCTTCCATGATGTCACAGTGACATCCAAAATCTACGTCCGGACAGTATGTCCTATTCGCTATGAATGGGTCAAAGACTTGTTGCCCAGATTGCATCAGATTGATGCGTATGAACTGAGCAGTGTGGCACGGGAAGAAGTAACTGAAGAGGAAATAACCAAGTGGAAAAATAAGGAGGACCTTAAGAGGCAGTATGGTAAGCGCACTACTACTCCATAGCTATGGCATGTATAGTTTCCAGGGTTGTTTTGGACGTGTGTGTATATTATGCAACTAAATGCATTCAGTATTAATCTGGATGTGCTTAACATATTTGATACGTGTAGATCTAGCTGTTTTCATGTCTTACTACAGCTCTGCAATCCTTATTTCCCTGCCTCTGCAGTGCAGGATGTAGTGGTGTTTGCTTACTGGTTCTTATCATGCTCCCCCCTTCTTCTGGTTTACTGTAGCTGACAGGAGCAGAACTTAACACAGAGTTGAATAAAAGCATTTTGAGTGTGACTGTTATTTAAGTTTGTGAAGGGTATCTAGCCATAGATACCCAAAATAATACGGTCCTGAGAGAGAGAAGTTCTAAGGGCTATGGGGTGGTGGCAGGAATTAAAAAAAAACAAACAACCCCAAACCCCCACCAAACAAAAAACATGGAGAAAAGTGTTACATTTTGGTGAATGTCTCATTCTGACAAGGAACTTAATGCCATATGTTTAGATAGTCAGTTTTAATTAAAACTGATGCCTGCTAACTGATGTGGCTGCTTGACATTCTTTGAATTCCTCTGTCAGCAGGTTTCACCAGGCAGCCAAGTATTCAAAGGGCCCCCTTACTCCTGAGATGACCCTTTCAAAACATTGATTTATTGTACAGTACAGGCACTGACTGTAGAAATTCTCTTGTTTTCTTAACAATACAAAAAATGTAGACTCCTATGCTCAGCTCACTGTCTCTTTCTGTCCTGCATTATTGTATCAAACAACTATTTGAAATGCTAAAAACATGAATTGGATTTGTTTATAATTTTTCTGGAGAGTATATTTGTAGTATTGGATAATGCAGAGGAGCCTCATGTATTTTGATAAAGCCCAAGGAGCTGAGGTTTGTTCTTTTTGTCCCCCTTAACTTTTTCACTTCATCAGGCAATTGTAAATTAATTTGAGCTTAGTATTGACTTTACAGATGTTGTATTTCTGGGAGCTTTGTTATAGATAGGTGGCTGAATAGCTGCCAAAGGCTTCATTAGTGCCCAATGGAAGGAAGGGCTGTAGCATGAGCTGAATTATTATTTGACTCCAAGACAGAATAATTACAAATACTCCAATAATGAATGACGATTAAAGCTTCTTCCTCATATTGAAGAATATGGTGCCTAGCTCCAGAGCCTTGGGAACAGGCTGCAGTGACTGCTTCATTCACACAATATTTATGCACTCAGAGTCTTTGAATGATTTTTCTAGTATTATTATTATTGTAAATTTTAACTGAAAATATTTCCTGCTTTTCTTCTGGGAGAAGCACTCCCAAGGTCTCAGCTCAGGGGGAGCGTGTTTCTAATGGTGTGTGATCTGGAGTATTGGCCTTTCCCACTCCTTTATCTGTATGTTATCCTCTCCCTTTTTCCTACCTCTGGAAATTTATACAGATCGTGCAGTCTTTCTCCTGCCTAAACATCAGCCTGAGATATGTAATTTAGAGGAGAAACAGGTGCACAGGACACAAGATGCATTGTATTTCTTTCAATAGAAAGCAAGAGATCTGTTTGGGGATGAGATGAGCCCAGATACAAATTGCCATGGGAATTAAGGAATGATTTTATTTTATTTTTCACTTTTTTCCCTTTCCCACTGAGTTACAGTCTGTCCTCTCTGGAATTCATTCAAATGACTGACTGGGACTTGAAAAACATAGGAGATTCTGCTGGAGGGCTTGGGTATTTTACAAATAGTAGGAACTGTAATGCTGGGGTTTACTTTGACACAGAAGAGTGTATTTCTCTCTCTTTTTCTCCCTCCAGAAGGAGTCATGGACAACTCTGTAAAGAAGATGGAGAGAAGGAATGATGATCAGTCAATATCAGATGCCCGAGCTCGCTACCTTGAGAGAAAGCAGCAAAAAGCCCAGGGTTTAAGTGGCCCATTGAAAGAAATGGGGTAATAGTTGTGGTTTCTCTGCTCCCACTAGGAGGAGAAGCAGTTTGGTGCAGTTGTTCTGGGTACGTTTGCATAATGCAAAATGTCTAACCAGAACGAAGGAAAGCTTCTGCTTTGTGGTAAGTTTGAGTACCGAAGCATAAAACACAATCTTCCTTTGCTGCATCCAGCAAGGAAAAATTACCAAGGTGAATTTTGTTGCTACATGTCACTGGCAACAAGTTAGTGGCCTCAAGTGCCCATCCCCTCAATGGGAATGAAGACGTGGTACTTAGTATGGGGCCAGTTCTGTAGCATTTAATTGACTTAGAAAGGTCTTGGTGGTCTCGTTGCTGTTAATAATAAAATTTTCTTAAAGGTTTAAGGAATGGAACTGCCACTTTTATCCATTTTACTTTGTATGATTGTGGCTATACAGTCTTCATGCTCTACACATTTTCCTGAGCAGTGTATGAAGTGCTCTTTTAATGACAGAACTATCGGGATCTAAATTCAAAAGGACATTTGCCACCAATGTTCTCTCTTGCAGACAGTGTTGGTCCTGCTCTGTATTGTGCTGTACCATGTACAGTGATGCTTCTGGGTGAAGGTGTCTTTGAATGCAAAGTACTTTTGTAGATGTTTTCACATTCTTGCTAACAATGCATAATTTTTGTCAGGGATGACTTAGCACTGTGTGTTTTCCATTTGGCAAAAAAACCCACAACAACCCAGCAGTCAATCCAGTACTCAGCAGTCAATCCAGTACTAGGTCCTGCAGGCCTGCTGCCCAGTAGGCTGTTTTTATGAATTTGATGACTGCTATTTTTAAAACGAATGCATTTTGGTCTGAAGATGTGTAGAATGTCTGTTTTCAAATGTGTAGAAAATACCCAGGGAAATACTAGCTTTATTCCTCAATTCAGGTATATAAAAAACAAAGAGTTGTGTTGCTTTGTCATCATAAAATTTGTTTCCTCCTCAGTAAAGAGGTCACCTTAATCTTAAAATGTTCCAGTGCTCTGGTGTGGAGCTTGTCTTGCTATTTTTCCATTTGTACTAATTCACATTTTATATAAGAGGTTAAAAAAAACTGGAAAAACTTACTGTCATTTTTCATGCCTCATTTGTGCACACTGTTTGTCACCTTTAATTGCTTTTCAGGTAACTAGCTTACACTGCTGAAGTTGTAACTAAGCCTTAGCATTTGGTGTAAAACATTAAGCATTCCACCTCTGTACTGTGCAGGCTGTAGCTGATCATAAACTCTAGAACCACCTTGGGATTCTCTTCTGGGGAATATATGATATTATTCTTCACAAGGAAGGTAGATCTGGTAATTGTTCTTCTATCTGTGGTTGTACCTATTAAAATGAAAAAGCTGAGGCTGGTCTGTGTACTTGCCAAACCTCGTGAAGAAGGTGTGATTCACAACTCCAAGAGCTGGAGAGGCTGCAGCGTTTACTGCCAGTTCCCTGCAGGGTCAAGTGCTGCTGTCAGCTAAGAGGCTCAACTTGAGCAACACCGCAATTGTCAATGGCCATGGGAGAAGCAAACAGCAATGCCAGCGGCTGCTCCATGTTTCAGAGCGTAGAAGCAGCAGGGAGGTTAATGCCCTTCTGTTTCCTAAGGGGATGTGTGAATCAATTATTCCTGGTTGCGATCAGTCTCTGTAGGAAGTGGCGTGTTTACAATTCCTCTTCCGTCAGGCTGTTTATCCAGGTTCAGATGGAAAAGGGGTTTGTTCTTTCATGCTATTGCTCGGGCTCAGCATTTCAGAAGCCAGCTCTTTTCTGTGACTAAACCCATAGTCTGAATTTTGCTGTTTGATTTATATTTGCAGTGGTGTAGCCCCTAGCAAGTCAGATGGCATCTGCACTCCACACGGTATCTGACTTCAGGAGCTGGAATGCCCACTCTTGCTTGGGGCTGTGCATCTCTTGGCAGATCCTAATTTTTGGTTGGGTTTGGTATGTTTGGGTTTGTTTTTTTTTTTACTTAATCTGGAGGGAGGTTACCCTCCCTCTTCCAAGGCTGCTCAGAGGCTCTGAAATTGTGAATTCAGGCAAAGCAAAAATGGTCTGAGGAAATAACCATGAGATTGCAAAATAAGCAGAGCCTGGTGAGCTCTGCCGGGGTGGCCGTGCCTTCTAGCACATGCAGTCCAGTAAAGCTTGGAATGCTGCAGTCCTTGAGCAGAATCCTTCCATGGGCTGGAGTAACAGTGCAGGGTAAACACAGGGGGAAAGCTTTGAGTTTCGTTACAGTACTGTACGTGTTCATGATGAAGTCTTTCAGGCCATCCATCCTTGGGTTCCAGGGCCTGCAGCAGCCCTAGGGAAGGTCGGTGCCGGCTTACGCTTGCTGTTTTCTCTTCTAAATAAGAGTTGTAGTGCAGGGCACGGAACTCATCACCCCCAACCCCCGAGGGGTGCTGGGTGCGGCGCGACAGCAGCAGCCCATGGAGCGGAGGGGGCCGGGAGGGGAAGGGCCGGGCCGGG